>NC_133162.1:63303970-63604117 GCF_040802235.1 Manis javanica
TAATTACAGGAATACACAGAAGACCAGCTTCCAGGCCTTTTCCCCCAAGGTGCCAGAAGAGCCAGCCATCATTGGTCCATGTGTTGAGATGTCCAGGGCCATGTGCATTTTAGTCTTATCTGCTGCACCCAGCCTTGCAACACATGTCCAATAAAGTGGGTACCTCGATCGCTCTCAGTAACTGGCAACCGACCATAGGCTGCAGAGAGACGCTCTAGGCCCCTCTTGGTGGTTTGCTGATCTGCACAATGTGCAGGGCACTCCTTCCGGGCTCGGCTGACTTCTTCAAAGGTGAAAGGCAAGCCCCACCGACGGGCCCACGTTGTCTTTTGCCCCATGTGAAACAAACACAGATGTAGCCATTGGGCCACATCAGAGGCAGGCTTTCCTTCTAGCCAGCACATCTGGGCCAATGTGTCCGCTTCATCATTCCCTGGGGATGCCAAAGGCAAGTGGCCAGTCACACGATACACGCAGGTGTCTGTACCACACCACTCTGTGGCCTTTGGGTCCAGTCTCACAACCATCCCACGATGAGATAGGAGGTTATTACCTTGGACAGAGCTGTTCCGGCGATGGACTCTGTAGCCAGCAAGGCGAGGTACACAGCAGCCAGTTGCTTCAAGGTGACTCAGACCTCTGCTCCTTTCTATAGGTGTGGCCAGGCTCCGGCCGGCAGCAAGAGCAGCAGCAGTGGAAGAAGCAGTAGCCTTAGGCTCGGGCCATGGGCCGCGGTCGGCGTGGCCAGCAGTGGTGGTGGTGCTTCCATGACCACAGGAGTGGACACACATGTCCATAGGCACGAGTGCCGCTTCTCCGCATCATTTCTAGGGGCGGCCCTCCCAAAGGTCGCATCCATTATAACAGATACTGTGTTCAGAGGAATCCTGCCGACTATGCCAATTGTAAGTCTGGTAAAGGAAATCCCGGGGCAAAACACCTTCAAAAACCAAAATCAGTCAAAGGGAGAAATAAAGTTTAAAACCCTTTTATTTCTCACAAACTGCAGTCCCAGTCCATCTTTCTTCTCTGCTCTAGCAGCAACCACACCGGCCCTCCCCCTCACCTCTCAGGTACAGATAAACCCTCTGTTGCCCAGGTAATCACCCATTGATATGGAGATGAACTTCTCTTCACCCCTGAGGAAAGATGCAAATGAACTAAAGCCATACTTCTTTCCACCTCTGAATGCCAATTGATATGCAGATACACTAAAGCCAGGCGAGATATTCTGGAAATACTACAATTTTACCCACAATCTTTCTTTCTTCTCTGCCATACCTGGGCAACGGAAGGCTTATCTGTACCTGAGAGGTGAGGGGGAGGGCCGGTGTGGTTGCTGCTTGAGTAGAGAAGAAAGATGGATTGAGACTGCAGTTTGTGAGCAATAAACGGGTTTTAAACTTTATTTCTCCCTTTGGCTGATTTTGGTTTTTAGAGGTATTTTGCCCTGGGATTTCCTTTCCCCGGACTGACACTACTTAATAATCATCTCTCCAGTCGGCTACTTCTTTTCTATCCCACAGCAAGCGGCTTAGTTCAAGATTTTACTTCAGGGCTGCAAAACCCATGCAGTGGGTTTGGGATCTCGGTGTTCCCCACATTCCATCCTCCACTTTAATGCTGAGCTGACTGTTCCTAGAATGCAATGCCTTCATGAAAGTTGATGCTCAGAGATTAAGTATATTGCCTAAGGCCACAATGACATGCAAGCAGAGAGAAGAATCTCAGATAATTCTCAAACTCAGTCTCTTATTGGTTTTATACTTTCAGAGAAAACCACTGGGCAATCCAAGTTAGTGAATTAAAGTGTCTCAGCTAAAGCAATGGGAGATAGCATTGTGTCATTGTACACATGATCTTAATTCTAAAAATAGCATGGCAGGGAGATGTTACTCTTTTGAATCCATTCTTTAATTGTGGTCTGAGAACCGCTTAGGGTCCCTGAGACATTTTTAAGAGGTCTATGAAATAAAAAATATTTTTGTATTAATCACAAGTTATTATTTGCCTTTTATAGCTTATTCTCTCAGGATACAGTGGGGTTTTGTAGAAGCTGCATGATGTGATATTACAACAGATTGAACAAGCAGATATAAAAATCTAGCTATCTCCTATCAAGCCAGATGTTAAAATGATGTGCAACATACAAAATAACACCATTCATCATAAAATTTTGCTTGGAAAAAATTTTTCCATAAAAATCTGTTATTAAGTTAACACACATAATAGGTATATCTTGTTATTTTTAAATTGTATAAATAATTATTGCAACAATTTATCAGTTTTAGCCATAATACATAAAAACAAGAGCTTTGTGGGGTCCACAATAATTTGTAAGGGTGCAAAGGGCTCCAGAGATTAAAAAAGATTAAGAACTACTAATACCTGGGTTTTTTAAAGAGTGTGATTCAAACAACAGTTAAGTATTATTCTTTGTAACATTTCTCCAGGTCCTTTTCCAGCTCTCCTTCTCTTCACTAAAATCTCCCCTTTCTTATTTCCTTTAGCCAGTTAAATTAATTCAACAGTTATTTTTCTTGGAGGCTATTAGGAGTAATAGTAAGCGTGAAGATGGTCACTCATCAGAGTATAAAGGCTCAAAGGGGTTATAATAACCTGAGAAATAAAGATGCCCACCTAGCAAAGTTAGATAGTGATGTGTAGTAATATGTAATTCAGTATCAAAGTGAATAACAAACAATAAATGTTAGCTTTGAGATACGGAGAAAAATGTGGCTAAGAGTTTGAAGGAAAAATCATAGACAAAACAAAGCCTCTTTTTATCCATTCTCTGCCTGCTTACCAAATGGAAATGTGGTAGCTCACAAAATACACACAGCGTGATTTAAAAAAAAATAGACAATGAAGTTAGGATGCACAGAAAATAAGGGTAGAGTAGTAAAAATGAAGCCAAAGATGAAGCTAGAATAGAAAAGCATATATATTAAGGCCCAAGAACAACTACATAACCTGTAGGACACAGTGAAAAATGAAAATGCAGGATTCCTTATTCAGAAATTAAGTGTGCATTTCAGGATGATGACAGAAGAGCATTAAACCAAGCACAAGGCCCTACTAAACGTGGATCCCTACGTGACTACACATGATGCCATCCCCGAAGCCAGGGCCGATGACAGCCTCCACAATCACTTAAGCTTGGTCTCAAATCCAATTTTAAGGTAACTTACAAGACAAGCAAAGAGAAAAGTATAATCGGTTTTAAAATTCAGTGTTGGTTACTCAGAAAATGTCGTGAAAAATCACCAGATTACATCAGAATATAATTTTAACCTGAAAAAAGAGATTGGAGGCTATTTTATCTAAATGTTCTCATTTCTCAGTTCAAGAAATGGAGCCCTAGAGATGCTACATGATTTGCCTAGAGACACAGTAAGTTACAGATCAAGGTAAAATTAGAGCCTAGTCTGCTTATTCTCATCAGAGTGCTCAGAACGACAGGAGGTCTTTGTTCCTTTCTAATCATCCTTCCTTCCTTCACTTTTACCCACATACAACACTAAATATAACATAATAGACACAACAGTATTTGTTTTTTACATCTGGTGGGTGTCCTACATTGTTCCACACATCTAATTCTCACAACCAGTTTCCGAAGGAAGGGTTAGTATTATCCTCATCTTACATACAAAGAAAATTAAACAATTTAATAACTTGCCCAATGCCGTGCAACTAGAATGTGAACTCAGGCAACCTTCTAACCTAAGGCTGCTCTTCTATATCCCACCCTTTTTGTTCTCTTAGATGTAAATCCAACAAGCATCCTTTTGAAGGACTCAACTGAACCCATTGATTCAAAAGACAGAAAAACACCCTGGATAACACCTTTCTAGCCCAGCCCTTTATTTTACAAATAAAGAAACTGAGGACTATAAGAGGATACATAATTTACTGAGATCACCAGCAAGAGACTACTGAAGTTTGATCAATGCTCATAATCCCATCGCCCCAAATTTACTGTGCATCAGAAAAATCCTGTGAGCTTTTAAAAAATATAGAGAATCCTAGCACCCCAGGCCAGTTCAGAAGTCCATATTCTTAGGACCAGGGCAAGAGCCAGAGGCTTTTTTAATAGCTCCACAGGTGATATGCAGCCACCTACCATGCACAATGCATTGGTGAGCAGAGCAAGGGTGGTATCCCCATCTCATGCTCTCCAGTAATCCCCTCGACGCCAATCAAACTGCCCTTTATGTAGTTGGCAGTAATGGACGTCAGGGCAACATGACTTCATCCCATCTAACATCTCTGAATCAGGTTGAAGTCAATAAGGGAAAAACAAAATCAATGCTTTAACTCTCTGAAATCTCTTTTGGGTAGATAATAGACATTTTCAAGAAGGGCAGGGTCAAAACATTATAGGAGACAGAGATATGCTTTTCAAGGTGGAAGAGTCCTATGCGGAAAGATAAGGAAGGGCTTGAAACTGCAGCAGTGTCCAAGGTGCATGTGAAGTAGGAGATGTGTGGGGAAATAATCTGCAGGGGAAGAGTATGAAAGTGGGACACGATTTAAAGACCAACTCTAATTTCTGTATGGGGCCAGAGGACACCCAGTCTTTTCAATTCCAGTAGTAGTTCCTCCAAAAGTGCAGTGGTCAAATGTTTTATAATGGTGGTTTATACGCTGAAAATGTACTTAATAATATATGTCAAATATGCTTATTAGTAAATCTTTGAAAAGTGCTTGTAATCTAGACAATAATATGTAAATTGAAGTATTGAGAGAGAGTTAACTGATATCAGCAATTCATTCTGAAATGTATCAAAAGGAAGATGGATTTATGGGCGGCTGGAGTGATGGATATAGATGGATAATTATGTAATAAAACAAGTATAGTAAAATGTCAACTCAAAGTATAATGCCAAAAGAAGTATAGTATAAAATGTCAAAGTATAGTAAAAAGTAAAAGGTCAAATCTATTGATTCTATTTTTAAGTTAGCTGTAATTTTGAAAATTTTCATAATAAAATATTGGAAGGGAAATGTGTTTAGCAAAAGTAGCCAGTCCAGATGACATTCTATCTGCAGCCTGGAAATTTCACTAATTATAAACAAAATGAAGACTTGACTCCATACATGAACAGAGTTTAAAGTTGGAGGAGAAAAAGAAAGTTTATTTCTCATGTACTCCTTCAAAGCAGCATATATCTCAGCTGCTGGTAGGCTCATTCCCTTCTGGGTACCATGAAAAACAGCACTGGAGTTTCACTAAGATAAGGAAAATCAATTTCTTCCCACAAAAGATGGAACTAATCAGTCTAGAAAATTACCATTTATTCCTTATTAATAAGGCCCTAATGGATTATCCATAAATAAACATATATTAGGCTCAGATAACAGTCCCTGATTTCAGGGTACAATCCAAAGATGTAGAAAGTAAACTCTGAGGAATTTTCACTTCACACTGAACTTAGAAGATATTTTCAAAGAAACAAAGGTAATAAAGAATACACAAAGACAGCTCATCTGTCTGGAGATGAGCCATTCATTTCTTCCTGGTTTTCACTCCCTCCCCTAAAGGTTAGTTTCTGGCACAGGATGATAGGCATGTGCTCCCTCTTCTGCCTAAACACTCCCTATCAAACTCTGCTTCTTCTGAGTCCTGGAATTTCCTTGCACATCTCAAGAACTCCTCCTACAAATGGAAATGACCACCAATACTTTCCTGGAGAATCCTTCCCTTGACTCCTGAGAACTTAACACTCTACAGACGGAGCTTCATTCTTTTGAATGGGCCTATATATTTCTGTGGCTAAAGTTTACCAACAAGACAGACAAATGGAACAATAGCTCATTTTCAGATAAGACCAAATTCTGTCTTCCTTTACATTAGTACTGAACACTTCTCTACAGAGAAACGGCAATAGTTGCACAGATTTACTCTGTTTTGGAAAAAGACAGTGCTTCCATACCTTTTGGAATTATTTTAGTTCATGTTTTTCCTGACCTACCATCACTTATTGAAAAATTATACCTTGTCCCTTAGAATAATTCACACTATCCTTCAACTAAGAAAGAACTACATTTTTATAGAATCCTTTTGCTTTGTGTTGGACATTCCTTCTCAAGGCCTGAATGTGATTCAGCATCACATTGATCTAATTGTTACTTCTAAATTCAGTTACTTATTCAAAAATATTTATTGAGTGCTCATGTGCTAGGTATGGTATAATCACTGGAATACAAATAAAGCAGTATCCCTGATCTATAATTCATAGTTTAAAGCAGGAAGATATGTCAATACATAATTCCAGTGTACAAGAAGGTAAACATAACCCTAGTACTATGCTTCACATTCTAATTACATTTTAAACAGTTCCCCAAATAGGTATAAGTCCACACCACCAGCACATTTTAACATTTTGTTAAATACTATCCTTTATCTCCCCTAAGATGTGTAAGAGCAGGAAATGATATTAGATCAATCTTGACAATTTACCAGTCATAAACGGCTATTATTCGCTGATAGGAAATACTGGTAACTTTCATGTTTCGTTTTGTGATATGGTGATTTCTGGGACAGAGATGTGAAAACCCTTGGAATTTCCCAAGAGAGAGAGGAGATAAAGGCATCTTTTATTATGTTAATGAGATGGCTTTGGAACCACACCCAAGGATGTATAAACCTTAGGGTTGGATCTTTCTGTCCTAACCCCCTGACCCCCAGGGGGAGAGAAAGAGGAGAAAGAGACTGGAGGTTGAATCAACTGCCAATAGCCAATGCTTTAATCAATCATGCCTTTGTAATGAAGCCCCCATAAAATCTCTAAAGGATAGGGTCCAGAGAGCTTCTGCGTTGGTGAACATGAGGACATTTGGGGAGAATGGCTTGCTTGGAGAGGGCATGGAAGCTCACAGCCTTCTCTTCATACCTTACCCTATGTACCTCTTCATCTGTCTGTTCCTCAGTTACATCCTTTTATAATAAACCAGCAATCTAGTAAGTAAACTGTTCCTAAATTCTGCTGAGCTACTCCAGCAAATTAACTAAACCTAAGGATGGAGTTATGGAATCTCCAATCTACAGCCATGATAAGGAAAAATTTTGAAATGTCCTAAATTAAGTGTCATAAAGGCTGGAAAATGAGGGAGAGAGACAAGGGAAAGTAATCAGTCAATAGCTGCAGGACAGAGCTAACGACAACTCCATGTTCTTGGATGAAGTCATTTCAACAATGATCTAGAAGGTCCCCAGAACCACTGCATCACCCTTGTGCATGACCAGTGTCTGACCTCCATGAGTCTTCTGTATGGACTAACTACTTATCCTGACTTTCTCCCCTTCTCATTAGCCTACCTTCCTTATCTGTAGCCAGTAGAATTAAAAGAACTTTCTTTCCTTGAGACCCCTCATAAAATGTCCCATTTCTTGAGTCTGGCAGACAAGTTTTCTGTGAACTGGCCTTGCTGCTGGTGAAGCAGAGATGGCCTTTTGGAGGACTCAGTCCTTATATGACTGCATCTGTAAAGGCTCAATAAACCCTTTTGTTTCAGAGATCTCTTGGTCTCTAGTTTTTGATTTGTCAGCTAGTAGATCAGAAGCATAGGTTGGGACCTGCTCTTGCACCTGGCATCTGAATTTGTGTGTGTGTGTGTGTGTGTTGGGGACACAAAGAAGAAGAATATTATGTATATAACTATTAAGAGTCCTGAGGTATTCAACTATAAATTGCAGTAACTGCGGGATCAAAGTTACAGCATCATGACTTTATGCCGCTCACCCATTACACCAAAAACTATCCACTGTGGCTGAGCTGAGTATCGATTTGTTTACTGTACCCTGTTCCTCTAAGAACAGAACCTCTACTAAGTCTGTTATTGGAGTCCTTTTTATCAAATCATCTTCAATAAAATGGACTCTTGATGTTTGGACTCTACCTCTTGAAGACACTTGAGGGAGATAAAGTGATCACTTACACTCACTTGCTTTTCAACTCTATCTTATATCGAGAAGTAAAAACAGCAAAGCATAAGATCATAATAAATCTCAGAAAATGGTCCCTCTGATAGTGACATTAAGGAAAACTGTGGAAGAGTGCATCGGCCTCTTTGACCCAACTTCCTAAAAATCCTATACTCATCTAGGGCTTTACTTTAGCATTCAAGAATAGTCTTGAGTTTATTTGTTTTTAGTATACAATGAATTGGGAATTATGCCTCTATAAATTACCTTACATCTAGTAAAATAGCCTTTCTTATAATTTCTATTAAGATGAGATCTCACACATTTCAAATTCTATTATTTCGTGGGCTTGGTGAAAAGGTTGTGTTTATTCTTCTTGACTTCAATTTCCCTATCAACCCAGGAAAATCTAACTTTCAGCATAACTCAGTAGAATCTGCTTTAACTAAGACTCAATAATTTCTAGTTTCTAGACCAAAATGATTTTTTTCCTCAGTACTGCTACTAGACATCTCTACTAAAATTGATTAAGGTTTCTATATTTAAAAATAATTTGCATCATCTTACTACACTGTAGTAAAATGTAGTAACTGTAATGGGGTTTGTCGGGGAGACTTGGTGATGGGGGGAGTCTAGTAAAGATATGTTCCTCATGTAATTGTAGATTAATGATACCAAAATAAAAATAAAAATAATAATAATTTGGATCATTTTTTGAAATCTCCCCTTCCTGGTTCTTTGGACCCCTCCTACCATCTCTCTGATGTTATTTACCATGAGTTCCCAGTCCTTTATCAATCATTAGATGGAGCGTCCAAGGGCTCCATTCTTGGTCTATGCCTATTACTGCTCTTATTTACTGATGGTTCCCAAATCTGTATTTCCAACCCAGATTTCTCCTTTGAGTTTTAAACTTATATATTCAATTTTCTGTTGCATACATGCATATATGAACACACAACTGTAGGAGCCCAGGGCAGGTTGTCCCAGGGATGCACCACAACAGCATATTAATTTTTTTGAGTTAAAATTACTTGAGAAAGGGCCAAGTGCAAGAAGAACGCTCTGACTCTCCTTTGTCTCCAGAAAGCAGGAAATAGATCTTTCATGTGAAAGTCACTTTACCCTCCATGTACCAGGAAGTAAAAAGACATCTTTATCAGCAGATGTAGGGAATTCAGGGCTAAGAAAGATAATAAATAAACTTTGCTACTTCACCAGTTTTTAATGACAGACCCAAATCCTGTTTAGAATTCCTTAAAATTTGAAGTTCCCAAACAGAAGTTTTCTTTGTACTGTCAATTCCTCAAAAATTTATTCTCTCTTTGTCTGAAAAGTATCAAAACCATATGCCGTGGTCATTTCTTTAGGTCTCAATTTAATTATTGGGCCTCTGTGTACATGTAAATAAACTTTGTTTTTCTTTTTGCCTGTTAATCTGTCTTTTGTCAATGTAATTCTTAGAAGGGCTAGAAGAATCTTAACTTTTCCTCCCCAACACACCTTAACTCAAACTTCTAATTTAAGTCTATCTTCATATCTAGATTCTTTTCTCTGCCTCATTCTCTACCTCTAAAAAATTGCATACTGGGAGTCCTAAAAATCTCTACATTTTCTCAAGTCTAGGCTTCTGTCTTCAGGCTTACTAACACTGTTCTAGTTTGAGGAAACATTTCTAAAACAACGGTGTGTGAAGACAATCTGCATCAGAAGTAACCAGGGTGGAGAAATAATAAAAACACAGATACCAATTTGCTTTTGTTTTTTTTCAAAGTTAAAATTTTACTGGATACCATTTAGGTCAGATCATTTGTAAAACATTCCAAGTCAAAATCTTAGCACCAAACTTGGAATAGCCCATTTCTTGGTTTCACACTGCTAAGCTAATTGTTTTGCGAACATTTCTTCCCAAAGTAATTAACAAATAAATTGTGAGTAGCTGTCACTATAAACCTTGTAGGCAAAAGTTTTTGATAGATGAAGTACACTGTGTCCTCTTGGCCATATATCTGTTTACCTTTTAAATTTGAATATAGGATTAATTTTTCCCCTGTAAAAATGTTGCCTATCAGACAATGGTGCAAGAAAATTCAGTCTACTTTGTTTTTGTCCAAACTGGGGGTTTCATGGGTTGTTGTCAGAATTTAAATAAAACCAATAATTTTGCCTCCAATTGTTTAAAGGAAGTCCACAGGCCCAACATGGTTTCACTTCTGCTAGGCCAAGTCACCAAACCAGGGCCTAACTTAAACCCAATTTCAGTTTCAACCTCTCTCAGAAATGCAGTCAGTCAGGAAATTTCTGGTCAGTATTGCCAATAAAATAATCTGTCACATAGGCCCTCTCTCCATCCCCCCTGAAAGATGGGACATCTTCATTGTACGACCCCTTACTCCTTCCCTAAGAGAAAGTGACTTTGCCTAAAACTATCCCCCCTTTCTTCGGCTAATAACTTCCCCCTGCACCCTCTTGTCTGTAAAAACCTTCCATTTTGTACAACTCCCTGAAGCCTCTGTCTCCTTGCTAGAGGAGATGCTGCCTGGATGATTCATGAATTGCTTAATAAAGCCAATTATGAGACAGGGACCTTGGGTGTAGTCAGAGTAGGGTGAGGGCCTCCGGAAAAAGCAAGGCAGGATATTTACAGTCAAAGCAATGTGACAATGTAAAGTCCCTATTGAAACTCTGTGTTCAGCATTATGCAAAGTCATGGTCATACTAATTCTCTAGGGTAAATATACTAGACTAGGAATATAGACATCTTCAGTGAGATCAGTTAAAGGTCAAAAGGTCAGGAGCAACTTGGCCTGGAATGTTTGAGTGTGCCCCAAGGGTATCTCAGCATAACCTGTGACTTCACTGTAAACAGCCCTAGCAAACAGACAATAACTCAGCCCACCTTGAGGCTGGGCAGGTGGCACAAGTCCACACCCTAAGCGCTAGTTCCCCAAAATCCTCAACTGCCTATAAATCCCCTAGACAACGCACCACCCCATCACGCCAGGAGCTCTGTCCTCTCACTGTATCTCTCAATAAAAGCCTCTGCCCCGGCTCTCCTACCTTGACTGTTTGCTAAGTTCATTCTTCGACTCCGCAAACAAGAACCCCAGCACCAATTAATCTTCAAATGTAGTTGGTTGATTTTTTTTAACAAGATACATATATGTGTGTAATCAATGGATTGCAATATTTAAAAAGGAATTTGCTATGGGCTATGGCCAAAAAGTTTGAAATACACTCATTTAATGTACTATAATACATTACTTCAATAAAGGACATTTACCAAATGAATTTTTGAAGCAAGCAAAAGAAAAAAAAAGTTGTGTTTTTCTCCCTTCTCACTTCATACGAGTAAAATAACTCTCTGCAAGGTCAAAGTCTAAAATATGTTCTGTGTAGTCCCTTTCTTCTCACTCATCAGTAGAAATACATTTTCCTATTGTCATTGATGTTTATACTTCATTATTTTTGAAGGCCAAAACCTTTGTGACATATTAAACAGTATAATCACTAAGCAAGTACAAAGTGGAGCACAAGCTGGAGGCTATAGGACTTCAGCTATTACTACTTCAGGTGGAGGGTCTGTGCCCTTGACTGAGGGCACAACCTCACAACAGCAACAGCCTCTGGAACATCAGCTCCAGCTCTATCCACTGGAAACCAAGCAATGATACATTTTACGTTGCATTTGCAACACAAGAGTAATGAGCTCTCTTTAGGAAGGGACCCCAACTGTCTGTATCCATAGAGCATACAACACCAAGAGTAAACCCTAAAGTAAACTATGGGCTTTAGGTGACAATGACATAGCAATATAGGTTCATCTCTTCTAACAAATGTACCTTTTTTTGTTTTTTATGAGTACTTATATTTTAAAACATTGCCAAGTGGTCTTTTCAATGGCTGATATAGTTTGGATTATGGAGACTTTTGGCTTCTCAATTACCCTCATTCTTGCCACAGGCTTTTAAGCTATTTTATCACTTACGCAAAGTGATTCTTAAGTGAAAGGCATACCTATCTTTTCACCTCAGCACTAGGGATAATGAACCCTGGGCGAATGTTTAAGTCACATATGTTGAGTTTACCTGGGAATTAACTTCTTTTCTTCTATTCCAGCCAAGATTTGAACATGGGTGTGAACATGGATATATATGAAATAGAGAAAAGCATGAAAAGTTAATGAGGTTCTATTGCATAGGACAGGATGGCAGCTTCACATCTGCCAAATAGAACCTGATTCTTTTAAAGAGTAAACTTTTCATTATAAACTAATCTTTCCATGTTTATTGCCTTTCTGGACATATACAGAGCAAGGCATGCCATTGATGTTTTTGGCAGATTCTCCCATTTTATTTCTGTGCCAAATAGCAGATGATTACAGCTTAGCTTTTAAAGGAAGTAAAATGATTTTCTAAGAACTTTGTAATTCTAAAAGGGAGGGAAAAATTCATATGAAATTGCAAAGTATAACATATTTAGTTTTATTTTAGATTTGGGAAGCATTTGCATCCTCACTTATAATCTGACTTGTGTAGCACTGACAACTTTTTTCTTTCTTGACAGAAAGAGGAATAGCCCTTTGAGGGATGAGCTTAAAGTATACCTAGAGGTTGCCTTTCTCTCTCTTTTCTTCCATATCCATAGTACTCTTTTTGTCTACCTGTCATTGTAATAGCTAATGCTTCTATAGTATTTCTATGCACCAGGCACTCTTCTGCCTCCATTCCATATAGTCACTCATTTAATCTTTGCAACACCCTAAGATATAGATACTCTGTAACATAATAAATTCCTTGCCTCCCTGATAGCCTGCAAATTCCTTGAGAGTGGGGATTGTTTTTGGCTTTTGATCCAAAAAAGGTCCAATAGAATTTGCTGTTGTTTATTCTAGATCACACATTTCCAGAGATGATGATTTAAAAGAATTTTCTGTTTATTCAAGACAAAATATTCCCACACTGGTTTACTGATAGTGTACTAAAAGAAAACCATTACAGAATGGAATTATGTAATGCACCATGGTCCTAACTAAACAGTAATTCATGAAGAAAGGGAGTAGGGGGGAAATAATGTATCCACAGTCTGAGCACCCTCCCTTAGCTTTTATGAGCTGGGAGGCGGAATAAGGGAGCAAGCAAAGTATTTGGCAAAGTCTAACTAAGCTTTGCAAACACAGTCTTCAAGCCCAAGAATCACATAAGACCCCAATGAAAAATAACATTTATTCATTATTATTAACTGTAAACACTGAAATTAATGAATTAATTCAGTAAACACTGAATTCCAACAGAGCAAATTACAAGGAGAGCGGCTATCTACACTCTTTGTTTAGAGTTTGAATAATATAGTGGGAAGATGAAACATTTTAGAATCAGAGATGACTAGCTTGAATCTGACTTGAATTCTTAAAAGCTCTTTAACTTTAGACAAAATACTTAACTGCTTTAGTCTATTTTCTTTTCCCCCCAAATAGGGATATAATGCACATTGCAGTCATAGCAAGCATTAAATAAACTGGCATATGTAAAGCGTGTGACCTAGAGCAGATGCCATCAGTGCTCCTTCATCCTCTTCTGTTAAACTGCCAACACGAAGCCATTCTTTTTCCTGCATTTAAATTCCACTACATAGGGGTCAACCAGAGAAAGAAAGACTACACTCTCCATTTATTTGGTAATACCAATTATTCAGTTTAAAAATGACTCTAGAAATGTATTGGTGCAAAGAGAGCTTTTCCAGCAACATTTGGGATTATACCATTTTTCCTTTCGATTCCTTATTTTACCCTTGACACTGGAGGTGGCCACTGCCTGGCTGTTCCTTTTCTTGTTCAGTCTCATCTGAGGCATTGTCCCTACACAATGCTAGAAGGTGAGGGGAAGGGACTATGGACATTGAGCAGGCATCGCCCTTTGCAGCAGGGCGTCATAACAAGGCACCACAGCTGCTGAGTCAGTGTAATAAAGGTCATGTCAGCACATGGACAATGAAGAGTTTTATTCTTTATGCATAAAACACAATTCTACTTCTTTTTTAATCAAGCATACTTTGTGAGATATGTTTTTTACTTAAAATCCATTTTCCATAGATTTATAACATTTTCCAGTTCATTGCTTTGGAAATTTGTCTTCAAAATAATTTGGGGGCATTACAGGAAATGTTTTAGTTGGTGCATGAGAAAAGAGAAACATAAAATTAAATATCTGGCACCTTCTCTCAACAGGTGAAAGGAAATCCCAAATATAATACACTTCTGAATAATCTACAAATAACATTCTATACATTCTTCATAAAGTGTCCCAGGTGAAGTGGGCTATAATAAGTATAGAAAACAAGTTTCTATAACCATGACCACTCTTTTCCTTCCATATGCCTTAAATTTTAAACTCTGAAGGTACTATTTTTGAAATAGGACAACAGTCAACTCTTCATCAAAGCAAGACTTTCAAACTGCAGAGAAGACAAACCACCATTTCTGCTTTTCATTTTTCTTACACATGGTAATTTGGAGAGAAGCACTTATCTCTGAGGGCCCACGAACTTCCTCTGAATTAAGTTTTAAATCAGGCCATGATATCAATGCATATATATTACTGAATACTCTTTAAGGTCACAATGTATTAAAATATAACAACTCCCTTGGAACTCTTAATTGCAAAAAGTAATATCATAGGTTTAAGTGGTCATTTATCCTTACTCCAGTTACTCTATGAGGCTACATAAATCCAGCCAGCTCTGAGATGTTTAAGTACCATCCTTGGCTACGAGTTAAGATGGAGGGTACAGACTTGAGATGTTGACTCTACCTTCATCTGAGAAGGTCTGGACTTCATTCAAGTAACAGAAATCCCTCTGCTAAGCAGCGTAGTTGGCCAAAGCAAAGCACTATTGCCAGTCTATTACATTTTTACTGGAAACGTGAAGATTTCTAAAATGATTTTTTAAGCACAGGTTCAGTGCCTTAAAAGCCTAGTAGATAGACCCACACAGACACTTGCCTACACAGTCACCTTCCAACTCAATTTATCAGAATTATTACAAATACCTCAAAAGCCTTACTTTTCAGACAGAGATTCAAAACAGCATATTCAGGTATGAATATTCACTTATTCACACACATTAAATTCAATTTAAACAAGGTATACTTTTCTCAACACCCGAAGAAAGTAAAAATGTTGAAACCTGAACCTATCATATTTTCACAAAAGGAGCAACTTCTCTGCCAAGTGCTGGTTGAATCACATATATATATTCATTGAGGAAAATCCTTCTACTTGGAGAGATATGGAATAGGCAGAAAGAGTTCTACTTGTTTACTTAATATGAGTTGCTTGCTTTAGTGCAAGATCAATATTTAGCATTAAAGTAATCATTGTCAAAGGGGTATGTGAGACAGAACTATTATGTGTATGAATTTTTAACAGCCCTAGACAATCAAAATTGAGAAAATGTAGATAGAACTCTGAAGATGAATACATGCACAAACATTTTTTCATATCATTCTACATGCTGTATGAAAACAAACTACCATTTTCCATAAATAATATATGTCCTGGAGCTGAAAGATAGCCTGGATTTAAAAGTTTTCTTTGCCATGAAAGTATAATATTTTTCCTCTCTGAATGTTAGTATAATAGTGTGTAAAATAGGCACAACCCTATTTAGAACACGAGGTTGTTACAAGGTATAAATAAGTAATCTAGTAGTGTAAAGTCACCTATAAAACATTACATATTTAATGGGTATTAACATAATTGAAAAATTAATATACTTATGCAATAAGTTCCTTGAGGGCAGGGATTGTGTTTTATATTATTCATACCAACTGAAGCACAAGCTTATGTTATCTGGCAAATGAAAGGTAAAATGTACACAGTTTGGATTTGAATAATAAAAATCACATGAAAGATGCCCACAGGGAATTTTGATGGCAAACAGGCATAACTGAAAACTATTTCATGAATAATTTAATGTTATTACTTGCATAAACATGAAAACTCTAAAGTATAATCCTGCCCTGAAGAAGGCAAGGCAAAATGCATGCTTACAGCTCAACTACCTTATTATAGAAAGAGCAGAGGTGCCCCTGGAGAAAATGTATCACATCAAATTACATGGTTATATAGTGAAGATTCAGTAAAGCACGGTTGATATTTAGAGTTGGGATTTTACACATGGACAACCTGATGATATAAGAAAACACCACTGGTTATGGTAATAACAGCCTCTCCTCTGCCTGGGCTACAGAGCAGGTTAAAATATTAGAAAACACAACACGCATATTAATTTATTAGCAGTAGATGGTAACAAAGGGTGTAAGAACCATGCACTGAAGAGAGTATCTTTATACCCTGTGTTCCATTTGAGGAATGAATTCAAGGTTGGATACTCAGTTTATCGTGGTAATAATGGGAATTTCCACAGTACATCCCTACCGAAGCTCTTTCTGGTTTTGGCTCTGACTCTGAAGCAACTGCAAGAAGGCAAGGTCTCTGTTGTTGTGGAACATTCACCAAAATCCACTTCCAGATTCAGTGTCATTACTGATCACTCCTTTGGTCCATCGATCTAATTATTGATCTTCCAATACTAGAGTGCATTTAATTAACATTAGTTGAAAAGCTAGCACCACCTGCCAGGAAAATATTGTACCATTTATGGCCAAAATATTGTGCCATTTAGGTCCAAAAAAATGGTTAAGTGTAAGCCACAAACCCTGCCCACCTTCATCTATTGAGTTTTCACCCAAACTAAATTCCTTATTAACTATGATCTTATTGAACTTTCACCACGTCCCAGCAACACCTTTTTTATCCATAATGAGAGCACAGTTCAGAGAGATCAGGTCACTTACCCAAATTCATGATCTAGTATCAAGAGAGTTTTGATACAACCATTAATAATATGGATTTGGGAAGAAGAGAAGTATAGTTTAAAAGTTCTGCTGTGCCACTTGCTAAGTGTGTGACCTTTAGCAAACTGATTTTCACACCAGTTAGTAGAATCATGAGTCATGGTTTATCCCCAAATAGCCTTGGTTTATACCTTGTTTGTCATCCAGAGTAAGTGAAAATAGAGCCTCTTTTCAGCTTAGACAATAAATTATGTAGCCATCCCACATCCAAATATCAGAGATCAGCTTCCCCAAGTGTAGACTAAGTATAAGAAAAGCACCCTCTCATGAGAATATTGTTGACAGTCCGCCTGGTGAGGAGGGTAAAATTCTCAGTATGGACTATGGCACACTATAAAAAGAGTTTTCTATTATCAGCAGTACCGCTATCTAATAAAATGGTGTGAATATGTTGTTTTATGAGGTGAAAATTAACTTCGGCAGGATCTGAGAAGACTCAAAATTGTAACATTAGGGATATGTACTTCTGTGCGGAGCAAGGTGTGTAGATGACAATAGTGTTTAAGACATAAGAAACTATAATTAGGGACCGAATTATGGAAGGTCTTGTAGGTCCAGATGAAGAGTTTGGTCTCCATTACATTTTTACCGAAAATGTGAAGATTTCTAAAATGAAAATTGATGTCATTATATCTTTTAGGGAAATAACTCTTAGTGCAGTATCACCCCTCTCCCTGCCATTCTCCCTACTCCGTTACTCCCATTCAGTGCATGGCCAAATCTTTAGTTGGCTACTTTCAAAACAATATCCAGTATGTGCCCTTCCCTACATTTCCACCACAGCCTCCTGGGCCCTGCAGCCACCGTCTTTCTTTTAGACCATTCCAGCTGCCCTCATCCTCAAGGCTTTCCTTGTTTCCACTCCACTCCAGCATCAGTTTATTCATCAAAGAGAAGCTAGAATCATCTTTTCTGTTTCCTTTTCTTTTAACTTTTGTGGAAATAATTTTAGGTTTACAGAAAAGTTCTGAAAGATAGTACAGAAGGTTCCTGTAGACCCTTCATGTGCCTTTCCCAGTGTTAACATTGGACATAACCGTGATATCTTCATTTAAACTGAGAACCTGGTACATTCCTTCAGAGAAAACTACACAGTTTACTTGGATTCCACAGTTTTTCTACTGCCATACTTTTCTTATCTCAAGATTCAATCCACAATACCATGTTGGCATTTAGTTGTTACGTCTCCATGGTCTTGTCCAATGCATGACTGTTTCTCAGTCTTTCCTTGATTTTTCATGAGGTTGGCAATTTTGAGGATGACTGGTTGGGTATTTTGTGTAACGTACCTCAATTTGGCTTTATCTGTTTTTTTTTCAAGATTACGGACTTGGGGAAAGCTTATCAGGAGTGAAATGTCTTTCTAGTCTATCATGTCAGCGGTACCTGTCTTAGTTCATTAGGTCGCTACAACAAAATGCTACAGGCTGGAGAGCTTACAAACAATAGAATTTTGTTTCTCATAGTTCCAGGGGCTGGAAGTTGGCAGTCAGGGCACCAGCATGGTTATGTGAGGGTCCTCTTCCAGGCTGCAGAGTTCTTGTACCTAACTAACATGGAAGGGATGAGGGATTTCTCTCAGGCCTCCTGTATAAAGGCACTAATATATAGATAAATGAATATTATATTACAATAAAGTCACCATATAACTCATACAACTTAATTTTGGTGGTGTTAACCTGTATCACTTGCTTCTGGTGATGTCTCCTGAGTTTCTCCCATACAGTATTTTTCCCTTTCCATACTCTGTTCTTCATAAATAAGTCACTAGATCAAGCCCACACTCAAGAGAAAAGGCATTAAGTTCCACTTCCTGGAGGAGCAAAAATCTATACTTACTGTTTGGAATTTATCTGTAAGAAATGTGTCCCTTCTGTCCCATTTATTTATTTGTTTGTTTAATCATTTATTTAAGTATTATAGATTCATGGGCATCTATAATATGATTTTAAAAATACAGGTCATAGGCTATTGTCTGTCTGCTTAAAATGCCCCAGTGGTTTTCTTTTACACTAAATAAAATCCAAACCCTTCTGTCAAAGCCTATATACCACCCCCTACTCCCTACTCCCACCCTTGCCAGCCCATGGAGGCAGGATTACACTCCCTTTTGCTTGAACTTGCTGTATTGCTCCCCTGTTTCCACCTGGGGACTTGAAGCTAATTGGTCTCTCAGGAATACTCTTCTCTCTGATCTCTGCATTCAGGTCTCAGCTTAAAAGCCACTTTTTCAGAGAAACCTCTCTTAAGCTGCTACTCAGAAAGTAACCAATCAGTTATACTCACTTATCCTCTGATAGTGCCCATTATAATCAGAAATTATTATCGTTCTATCAGTTCATTCTTTGTTCCATTCCCTCCCTCCCACTAGAATGTAAGCCCTGTGAGAAGAGGAGCTTCATTCACCACAGCCAGCCCTCAGAACCTTATCTAGGGTGTAAGAGGTAATAAATGTTTGATGAGTGTATATATAAATGAACAAAGGAAGGGGCAGACCAAGAGACCTAAGACAGGAGGATGAATTAGAATAATACTACAATAAAGGCAGGAGGCAAAGAAGACTTCAATTTCAAAGGCTTGTAATTTGCCATCCATGTTGTTGAGCCCAGGCTCATTATTCTTCCCTTTCTTCTTACTTGAGGACCGTAAATCTCATACTCTGATTAGGGATTTGCCTGAAGTTAAGCACATTCATATTATATCAGCGCAGTGACTAGTCACCGAACAGAACTAGCTGCTCCCTTGGACCCACATTCCCTCATCACTTTGACGAATCCCCGCCTTGGCCTCCACAGGTCTCTGCCACTGCTGGCAAGGTACATGGATAGTCAAAGATCGTCTATAACCAGGACAGAAGCAGACAAAAGGAGTTGGGGGAGGGAGACTGAGAGGAGGTCTGTTACTTGTCTTCCCAGCACTGCGGGCCAAACTGCTTTATTTTCAGAAGGAGGCGCAGGGACCTGAGGGTGATCTGCAGGTGCGTTCATGGCTTCTTTATGGGAAGAACCAGTTTGAATCCTACTGCCCATCAGTGTGTTGACATTGCCTGCTACTTCCTCCTATCTGCTCCGAATCTTGACAGAATTTTCATATTTTACAGAAAGCAATATTATTAACAAAAGTTGTCCCCCCCCCTTTACTTCAAGGGAGGTCAAAAGACAGAGGAAACCAGAAATCAGGTAATAAAACACTTGTCTTAATTACATCTTAAAGCCTTGTGTGAGGACAAACTTAATGCTAATTCTTTTAAGGGGAAAAAAAGAAAGTAGTAGGATGCTTAACCCTAACACAGGGATGAAGGCCTGGCGTTTCCCAGCTGCTAACAGCAGGGCCGTGAGTTATTAACAGTATCACCCATTGCTGTCAGAATGACACCTGGGGAGTGGTTTTGCCTACTTGCAATGCCTTGCTTGTATTTAACTTGGCTCTGCACATTCCTTTTCCTTCTACCAGTGGTACTCTTGATCTCACCTTTACCTGGTTAGCTCCTATTCACACTATTTGGGTCCCAGTGTTGTGTCCTCATGACATTCTTAAGAACCAATGACACTATGCTGAACTTCTCTTGTGCTGGAATGGAAGTCATCTCACTGCCAGCAACATTTATTTTCTAGCTTTCCTGCTAGATTCTTATTTCCTTGAGAGTGGGGATTGGGTTGATCTCTTTATTCCCAGCTCTAGGATGGAACTGTCACCTCAGAATATGGTACAGAGCAGAATTAATTAAGTCCTGGACTGTTTAGTCAAGAGATGGTTAGGAAATAATTTTGAATTTTCACTTTCAAGCTCTTCAAAGGAAGGCACTCTTAATCACAAGATGAATGTTTGAATGTACTAGTTAAAGTTAACATCCAAGTATTTGCTGTTATGTTCCAAGAACAGAAGTTAAAATTCACAGAATTATTTTAGTCTGCATTGTGTCAAGATTTCCAAGTGAACAATCGCTATAACCTAATTAGCTGTTATTGGTTGTTTTGTTTTTGTTTCTTTAAGATTTTTGTTTTTATTCTTCACATTTTCCCTAGTTGTATTGAGATATAATTGACATACAACATTGCATTAGTCTAAGGTGTACAACATCATGATTTGATATATGCATATATTGAGAAATGATTGCCACAATAGGCTATTATTGTTTGTTTGAATATTTGGGCAGGTCTTAGCTCCTTTTAACTGTCAACCTATTCATTTCTAATGAAACAAATGGAGGAACAGGATATGAGCAACCAAACAGAACCTGAACTCTTCTACTATAGAATATTTAACAGGAAAAAGTATAAAGAAAAGCTTGATCAATCAGAATTCTTTCAAGGGTTACTTTCTTCCTTCCTTCTTTGAACCCTTAACCTGTTAGGGCAAATAAGAAAGATAACCTGAGAAATCCTTCATTTCCATGTTGTTATTTATCTACTATTAATGCTTCTATAATAATATAAATTTTCCTTTCTCCACATTTTTTGACGCTTGCTGCATTATTAACTACAAATGATATTTCACAAAGAAAAAAACCACAAAGTAGTATCTCCAATTTTACAAAAGACATAGTTGGTAAAATAGAATTTAGTACACAAGCAGCTTTTCTGGAACAAATTCATTCTGTTTACTGAGGACTATCTTATTAAATATTCTTTCCATGTAATTGGGAGGGTATCACTTGCCCTTTTAAAGAAGAAAAGCTATACAATTAGGTAAGCATAGAGAGCAGCTTGCTGAATAATGCATAGTAGTTTTTAGTATTAACAACTCGACAGCTATATCCATACTGATTCCAATAGTTCACCTATGCTTGTTACCTTGGCAACCCAATGAATGATAGCAATTACATGTAAACACCTGTACTTGTTTCAATATATCCTATTACAATAAGGTCCTGGAAACCTGGGAAGCTCACCTATCCAATCTGGGAATGCCCAGTTACCAAACTAAGTGACCAGGAGACATCCTAAGTAAAAAGCTGAAAAGGATTTGGAGCAGATGTTTAGGTCCTAGACCACTTGAGACCTCACAGAGACCCTGGGGTACATGAATGTCCAGATATCCAGGGCTTAGTTTTGAAACATGGTTCAAGAATGGTAGGGAGTATTGTGTTTGACTGTAAGCCAAGCTGAAGCCTCGCAAATGACCTCAGGGCAATTATCAGAAACCTGGGTAATGGTCTGTAAACTCAAAGAGCTAGGTTTGTGCTCCTTAGCATAACAAAGGGCTTAATTACTTGTGGAAGCTTGTAAAGGCAAATCCTCTTCCACTCTTCACAGGGGCAGGGGGAGGAAAACGCAAAAAGCAAGGCAGGGGAAACAGCTCAGTGTCTCATTTCACCGGAAGTAGTAATAAGGGCCCACCATGCTACAAAGTCAAGACTCTAGGGCAGTTATGCTGAGGCATGCTTGACACCCACATGGCAAAGCCTCAGCTTTTGTGGCAAGTGGGGTTTGCCAAGAGGAAATGAAATAGTCTTAATAATGGTCCTAATATTCCCAGTGGATGTGAGCTACCAAGGTTCACATGTCTAATGACAAGTTTGCAAAGGCCTGAGCAAGAAACATTCACTCAAACATATAAATAAAAACATCTCTATTTTTAGTAAATATCATTAAAGGCAATATGCATATAAATTAGTTTTTTTGGAAATGTTTCAATCATTTTCTCATTCTGATTTTTCCTGTCAGGGCTCTGTCCATCATTCCGGCAGAGATAAGGGATGAGGTGAGACCATGCACACCATGGTAATACTTCCCCTTCCTGCAGGTAGAAGGAAGTCAGTAGGACAGACGATCCTATAAGAGTAACAGTAATGATAATAACGATCGCTATTTTTAACAGATGCTTTTTTCTAAAGTGGACACTGTACATTTTCATGTTTAGGCTACTGAATCACTCACTCCATGTAACAGTTACATTTTAGGACTTGTTAATACACTGCACGTGAGTACATGCCTTCCATGAGTTCAGATGGAGTGTTTTTCCAAGTGAAATCTAGAGCTGAGGGCTTGATTCCAGATGTTCATTCGAAATACAGATTCCAGAACTTTGTGCTCAGCATTTTTTTTTTTTTTTTACTTAACCTGCCTGGAGAGGATCCAGATAAGCATTTTAGTGAGTTCCCACAAGGATTTCTGCTGCATGCTAACTGACTGAGAACTTATTTTTAATTTGTTGATTTACCTATCTATGAAACTTGACAATCAGTAAAAAACTGAACTCTAAGCATAAAGCCCAGCAGTATAAGACACACCATGAGAAAGCAAACCTCCCAATTATCTTATTCTCAGTCTTCTTACCTATAGAAAACTGCTATTACTAGTTAGATATCCTTTGGAAGCACCTTATGAAATACCAATAAAACAACTCCTATATGAATGCACATCCATTGCAGGGGTAGGGGAAAAAACAGAATGGGGAGATATTATAACAACGTCCTCTCCCTGGCTCTTCTTCATGAAAATATACCTATATAACATTATTCCCCAAAAATACATATATAAGTTTCCTTCATTTTACTAACAATTGCATATAATTCCATAAAAGAGAACATATTTTATAATATATAACTCTAGCTATAATAAATATAATTCCTTGACCTAATTTATTGCTGATATATATGTTGTTTCTTGCATTTGTGATTACAGACAATGAATGATGACCCCCAATATTTTAGAATTACTGATTCAAGTATTAATAAGGATAAGGATGGTTCAGTGGATACTGACCACAGGACAATGTCATGGCCATTGTGGTGTATCTACCTTTCTCTGGGATGGGTGGTAAACACTGATGCACACAATAATTTTGCTTTGGCACCCAGCACATCTCTCTGTCTATCACTACAGGTCATTTCTTTGCCTTCTACACCTTTCTTCTATTTTTTTTTTTTTGAGAGGGCATCTCATATTTATTGATCAAATGGTTGTTAACAACAATAAAATTCTGTATAGAGGGGGTCAATGCTCAATGCACAGTCATTAATCCATCTCAAGCCTAGTTCTCTTCAGTCTCCAATCTTCTGAAGCATAACGAACAAGTTCTTACATGGTGAACGAATTCTTACATAGTGAATAAGTTCTTACATGGTGAACAGTACAAGGGCAGTCATCGCAGAAACTTTCGGTTTTGATCGCATTATGAACTATAAACAATCAGGTCAAATATGAATATTTGTTTGATTTTTATACTTGATTTATATGTGGATCCCACATTTCTCCCTTTATTATTATTTTTATTTTTAATAAACTGCTGAAGTGGTAGGTAGATGCAAGATAAAGGTAGAAAACATAGTTTAGTGTTGTAAGAGAGCAATTGTAGATGATCAGGTGTGAGCCTGTAGACTATGTGCTAATTCGAGCTAGACAAGGGCAATAAAACATCCATGGATGCAGAAGTTTTCTCTCAACACGGGCGGGGGGTGAGGTTCTAAGCTTCACCACTGTTGTTCCCCAATTTCTCACCTGATGGCCCCCCTGCGACTGTGCCTGTTTTAGGTTGTTTCTCCCTTGAGGAATCTTACCTGTCTCTGGCTAACCAGTCATCTTCCGGGGCCATACAGGGAAACGTAAAGTTGGTAAGTGAAAGAGAAGCCATATTAATTGAAAAGATTAGCTTTTTACTTCTTTGCAGATTTATGCCCTGTGGCTTCTATGCCCAGCACTTGTCTCGAGGTATCTTTACCACCTGGAGGAATTATGATACTCGGTAACTTCGATATGAGGCACGAATTCTATTTAAGGGTTGTAATTAGGAAGGAAGAAGAAAAGCTATAGAGGTAGCATATGGAAGAAAACATGGGAGGATTGATTATTTCTTTGACATATCTTCTTGTAGAGTACCTTAAGCATGTATAGGTTTTAAACTACTAACTAACTTGCGCACACATATTAACATAATAGGAATACAGTGACATAAACAAATCAAATCTATAATTACCAGCCATCTCCAGTGAAGCCAAGAAAACCATTTAGGCACCCTAGGCATTTGTGAAAATGAGTCTATGATATGATGGATATTGTCCAACTGTACTTGAACAGTCTGAGAGAAATCAGACAAATTAAAGCAACCCATTTCTGGGACCTGTTCACATCCCATATGTTCTTTTAACCGTAGATAGTCTATAGTCGTAAGATTTTGGAGTACTACAACTTGCACCCCTCCCAAATCCTGATTGAGTTCCAACAGTACAGATCCGGTCAAATTCGTTGTCTCACTGTATGCACATGCCAGCCTAGACATCTCCCTCCTTATTCAAATGGCAAGTCCAGGAATTGGTGGGGTGGATGCAGCCACAACCGCAGCATCGCCCAGATCCCTGTGGAGGCTTTTTGATGATCATCCCCCGGCACGAGTCCTCCAGAGAGTGCTGATGCCAGAAGCTCCTCCTCATATCATATCTTAGCTCATTTTCTGGGTAGCCAAGCTAGGCCTTGATCTTCTGCATAAAAAGAAACAGACCCTTTGCCCACACATTGACATGCCCTCTATACCACTGTGTAGAACTCACTGGAGGTCAGCACACAGGAACTGATTTATTTTAAACTTTAATCTACACTTATATGAAGAATACTATGTTTACAATGCTCTCCCCTATATCAGGTCCCCCCTAAAAACCACATTATGGTCACTGTCATTCAGCTTAGCAAAATGTAGAATCTCTACTTGTCCTTTCTGTGTTGTACAGCCCCCCCTCCCCTTTCTCCCTCCCAGCACTATGCATGGTAATCTTAATACCCCACTTCTTCTTCCCCCCCCTTATCCTCCCCTGCCCATCCATCCTCCCCAGTTCCTTTCCCTTTGGTACCTGTTAGTCCATTTTTGGGTTCTGTAATTCCACTGCTGTTTTGTTCCTTCAGTTTTTCCTTTGTTCTTATACTCCTCAGATGAGTGAAATCATTTGGTATTTCTCTTTCTCCACTTGGCTTATTTCACTGAGCATAATACTCTCCAGCTCCATCCATGTTGCTGCAAATGGTAGGATTTTTCCTCTTCTATGGCTGAGTAGTATTCCATTGTGTATATGTACCACATCTTCTTTATCCATTCATCTACCAATGGACATTTAGGTTGCTGCCAATTCTTGGCTATTGTAAATAGTGCTGCGATAAACATAGGGGTGCATCTGTCTTTCTCAAACTTGATTGCTGCGTTCTTAGGGTAAATTCCTAGGAGTGGAATTCCTGGGTCAAATGGTAGGTCTGTTTTGAGCATTTTGATGAACCTCAATACTGCTTTCCACAATGGTTGAACTAATTTACATTCCCACCAGCAGTGTAGGAGGGTTCCCCTTTCTCCACAGCCTCGCCAACATTTGTTGTTGTTTGTCTTTCGGATGGCAGCTATCCTTACTGGTGTGAGGTGATATCTCATTGTAGTTTTAATTTGCATTTCTCTGATAATTAGCGATGTGGAGCATCTTTTCATGTGTCTGTTGGCCATCTGGATTTCTTTTTTAGAGAACTGTTCAGTTCCTCTGCCCATTTTTTAATTGGGTTATTCGTTTTTTGTTTGTTGAGGCATGTGAGCTCTTTATATATTCTGGACATCAAGCCTCTATTGGATCTGTCATTTTCAAATATATTCTCCCATACTGTAGGGTTCCTTTTTGTTCTATTGATGGTGTCTTTTGCTGTACAGAAACTTTTCAGCTTAATGTAGTCCCACTTGCTCATTTTTGCTGTTGTTTTCCTTGCCGGGGGAGATATGTTCAAGAAGAGGTCACTCATGTTTATGTTTAAGAGGTTTCTGCCTATGTTTTTTCCCAAGAGTTTAATGGTTTCATGACTTACATTCAGGTCTTTGATCCATTTTGAGTTTACCTTTGTATATGGGGTTAGACAAAGGTCCAGTTTCATTCTCCTACATGTAGCTGTCCAGTTTTGCCAGCATCATCTGTTGAGGAGACTGTCATTTTGCCATTGTATGTCCATGGCTCCTTTATCATATATTAATTGACCATATATGTTTGGGTTAATTTCTGGAGTCTCTAATCTGTTCCACTGGTCTGTGGCTCTATTCTTGCGCCAGTACCAAATTGTCTTGATTACTATGGCTTTGTAGTAGAGCTTGAAGTTGGGGAGTGAGATCCCCCCTACTTTATTCTTCTTTCTCAGGATTGCTTTGGCTATTCGGGGTCTTTGGTGTTTCCATATGAATTTTTGAATTATTTGTTCCAATTCATTGAAGAATGTTGCTGGCAATTTAATAGGGATTGCATCAAATCTGTATATTGCTTTAGGCAGGATGGTCATTTTGATGATATTAATTCTTCCTAGCCATGAGCAGGGGATGAGTTTCCATTTGTTAGTGTCCCCTTTAATTTCTCTTAAGAGTGACTTGTAGTTTTTAGAGTATAAGTCTTTCACTTCTTTGGTTAGGTTTATTCCTAGGTATTTTATTCTTTTTGATGCAATTGTGAATGGAATTGTTTTCCTGATTTCTCTTTCTACTGATTCATTGTTAGTGTATAGGAAAGCTACAGATTTCTGTGTGCTAATTTTGTATCCTGCAACTTTGCTGTATTCTGATATCAGTTCTAGTAGTTTTGGAGTGGAGTCTTTAGGGTTTTTTATGTACAGTATCATCTCATCTGCAAATAGTAACAGTTTAACTTCTCTTTACCAATCTGAATTCCTTGAATTTCTTTGTTTTGTCTGATTGCCGTGGCTAGGACCTCCAGTAGTATGTTAAATAACAGTGGGGAGAGTGGGCATCCCTGTCTGGTTCCCGATCTCAGAGGAAATGCTTTCAGCTTCTCGCTGTTCAGTATAATGCTGGCTGTGGGTTTATCATATATGGCCTTTATTATGTTGAGGCACTTGCCTTCTATTTCCATTTTGCTGAGAGTTTTTATCATGAATGGATGTTGAATTTTGTCAAATGCTTTTTCAGCATCTATGGAGATGATCATGTGGTTTTTGTCTTTCTTTTTGTTGATGTGGTGGATGATGTTGTTGGATTTTCGAATGTTGTACCATCCTTGCATCCCTGGAATGAATCCCACTTGGTCATGGTGTATGATCCTTTTGATATACTGTTGAATTCTGTTTGCTAATATTTTATTGAGTATTTTTGCATCTACTTTCATCAGGGATATTGGTCTGTAATTTTCTTTTTTGGTGGGGTCTTTGCCTGGTTTTGGTATTAGGGTGATGTTGGCTTCATAGAATGAGTTTGGGAGTATTCCCTCCTCTTCTATTTTTTGGAACACTTTAAGGAGAATGGGTATTATGTCTTCTCTGTGTGTCTGATAAAATTCCGAGGTAAATCCGTCGGCCCCGGGTTTTTGTTCTTGGGTAGTTTTTTGATTACCATTTCAATTTCCTTGCTCATAATTGGTTTGTTTAACTTTTGTGTTTCTTCCTTGGTCAGTCTTGGGAGGTTGTATTTTTCTAGGAAGTTGTCCATTTCTTCTAGGTTTTCCAGCTTGTTGGCATATAGATTTTCATAGTAGTCTTTAATAATTCTTTATTTCTGTGGAGTCTCTCGTGATTTTTCCATTCTCATTTCTGATTCTGTTGATTTGTGTTGATTCTGTTTTTCTCTTAATAAGTTTGGCTAGAGGCTTATCTATTTTGTTTATTTTCTCAAAGAACCAGCTCTTGGTTTCATTGATTTTTGCTATTTTTTTATTCTTCTCAATTTTGTTTGTTTCTTCTCTGATCTTTATTATGTCCCTCCTTCTGCTGACTTAAGGCCTCATTTGTTCTTCTTTTTCCAGTTTCGATAGTTGTGATGTTAGACTATTCATTTGGGATTGTTCTTCCTTCTTCAGGTGTGCCTGGATCGCTATATACTTTCCTCTTAAGACTGCTTTCGCTGCATCCCACAGAAGTTGGGGCTTTGTGTTGTTTTTGTCATTTGTTTCTATATATTCCTTGATCTCTGTTTTGATTTGTTCATTGATCCATTGATTATTTAGAAGCATGTTGTTAAGCCTCCATGTGTTTGTGAGCCTTTTTGTTTTGTTTGTATAATTTATTTCTACTTTTATACCTTTGTGGTCTGAAAAATTGATTGGTAGAATTTCAATATTTTGGAATTTACTGAGGCTCTTTTTGTGGCCTAGTATGTGGTCTATTCTGGAGAATGTTCCATGTGCACTTGAGAAGAATGTACATCCTGTTGCTTTTGTATGTAGAGTTCTATAGATGTCTGTTAGGTCCATCTGTTCTAGTGTGTTGTTCAATGCCTGTGTGTCCTTACTTATTTTCTGCCTGCTGGATCTATCCTTTGGGGTGAGTGCTGTGTTGAAGTCTCCTACAATGAATGCATTGCAGTCTATTTCCCTCTTTAGTTCTGTTAGTATTTGTTTCACAAATGCTGGTGCTCCTGTGTTTGGTGCATATATTTTTAGAATGTTTATATCCTCTTTTTGGACTGAGCCCTTTATCATTATGTAGTGTCCTTCTTTAGCTCTTGTTACTTTCTTTGTTTTGAAGTCTATTTTGTCTGATTTTAGTACTGCAACCCCTGCTTTCTTCTCACTGTTGTTTGCCTGAAATATGTTTTTCCATCTTTTGACTTTTAGTCTGTGCTTGTCTTTGGGTTTGAGGTGAGTTTCTTGTAAGCAGCATATAGATGGGTCTTGCTTTTTTATCCATTCTATTACTCTGTGTCTTTTGATTAGTGCATTAAGTCCATTTACATTTAGGGTGACTATTGAGAGATATATACTTATTGCCATTGCAGGCTTTAGATTCGTGGTTACCAAAGGTTCAAGGTTAGCTTCTTTAGTATCTTACTGCCTAACTTAGCTCACTTATTGAGCTGTTATATACACTGTCTGGAGATTCTTTTCTTCTCTCCCTTCTTATTCCTCCTCCTCCATTCTTCATACGTTGTATGTTTTGTTCTGTGCTCTTTTTAGGAGTGCTCCCATCTAGAGCAGTCCCTGTAAGATGCCCTGTAGAGGTGGTTTGTGGGAAGCAATTCTCTCAGCTTTTGCATGTCTGGGAATTGTTTAATCCCGCCATCATATTTAAATGATAGTTATGCTGGATACAGTATCCTTGGTTCAAGGCCCTTCTGTTTCATTGCATTAAATATATTATGTCATTCTCTTCTGGCCTGTAGGGTTTCTGTTGAGAAGTCTGATGTTAGCCTGATGGGTTTTCCTTTATAGGTGACCTTTTTCTCTCTAGCTGCCTTTAAAACTCTTTCCTTGTCCTTGGTCCTTGCCATTTTAATTATTATGTGTCTTGGTGTTGTCCTCCTTGGATCCTTTCTGTTGGGGGTTCTGTGTATTTCAGTGGTCTGTTCGATTATTTCCTCCCCCAGTTTGGGGAAGTTTTCAGCAATTTCTTCAAGGAGACTCTCTATCCCTTTTCCTCTTTCTTCTTCTTCTGGTACCCATATAATACGAATATTATTCCTTTTGGATTGGTCACATAGTTCTCTTAGTGTTGTTTCGTTCCTGGAGATCCTTTTATCTCTCTCTATGTCAGCTTCTATACGTTCCTGTTCTCTGGTTTGTATTCCTTCAATGGCCTCTTGCATCTTATCCATTCTGCTTATAAATCCTGCCAGGGATTGTTTCACTTCTGTGATCTCCTTCCTGACATCTGTGATCTCCCTCTGGACTTCATCCCATTGCTCCTGCATTTTTCTCTGCATCTCATCCCATTGCTCTTGCATTTTTCTCTGCATCTCTGTCAGCATGTTCATGATTTTTATTTTGAATTCTTTTTCAGGGGGACTGGTTACGTCTGTCTCCTTCTCAGGTGTTGTCTCTGTTATCTTTGTCTGCCTGTAGTTTGCCTTTTCATGGTGATAGAGATAGTTTGCAGCGGTGGTATGAGTGACAGCTGGAAGAGCTTTCCTTCTTGTTGGTTTGTGGCCTTCCTCTCCTGGGAGAATAGCCACCTCTAGTGGCTTATGCTTGGCAGCTGTGCGCAGACAGGGCTTCTGCTACCTTCCCGGTTGCTATGGAGTTGATCTCCACCGTTGCTGTGGGTGTGGCCTGGCTGGGGCTGCTCCTCCAAAATGGTGGAGCCCCATTGGATGGAGAGCGGCCGGGAGGCTATTTATCTCTGTAATGGGCCTCTGTGCTCCCTGTTGCCCAGGGGGTTAGAGTGCCCAGAGATCCCCAGATTCCCTGCCTCTGGGCTAAGTGTCCTGTCCTGCCCCTTTAAGACTTCCAAAAAGCACTCTCCAAACCAAAACAACAACAGCAACAACGAAAGAAGAAAAAAAAAAAAGGAAAAAAAACGCGATTTTCTTTGTCCTCAGGCACTGGTCTCAGGCACCTGCTCACTGGTCTTGTTGCCTTGTTTCCCTAGTATTGGGGTCCCTGTCCCTTTAAGGCTTCCAAAAATCACTTGCAAAAAAAAAAAAAAAGGGATAAACGCACGATATTGTTTGTCCTCAGGCGCCAGTCTCAGGAACTCGCTCACTGGTCTTGCTGCCCTGTTTCCCTAGTATTGGGGTCCCTGTCCCCTTAAGGCTTCCAAAAAGCACTCACCAAAATAAAGGGAAAAATGTACGATTTTCTTTGTCCTCAGGTGCTGGTCTCAGGCACCCGCTCACCGGTCTTGCTGCTCTGTTTCCCTAGTATTGGGGTCCCTGTCCCCTTAAGGCTTCCAGAAAGCACTCGCCAAAATAAAAGGGAAAAACGTGCGATTTTCTTTGTCCTCAGGTGCCAGTCTCAGGCACCCGCTCGCTGGTCTTGCTGCCCTGTTTCCCTAGTATTGGAGTCCCTGTCCCTTTAAGGCTTCCAAAAAGCATTCGCCAAAAAAAAAGGGAAAAACACGCAATTTTCTTTGTCCTCAGACTCCGGTCTCAGGCACCCGCTCACCGGCCTTACTGCCCTGTTTCCCTGGTATTGGGGTCCCTGTCCCTTTAAAGCTTCCAAAAAGCACTCACCGAAAGAAAAAAAGAAAAAAACCGCTCCGGTTTCTTTCCACCCACCGGGAGCCGGGGGGAGGGGCACTCGGGTCCCGCCGGGCCGGGGCTTGTATCTTACCCCCTTTGCAAGGCGCTGGTTTCTCGCAGGTGTGGATGTGGTCTGGATGTTGTCCTGTGTCTTCTGGTCTCTATTTTAGGAAGTTGTCTTTGTTATATTTTCATAAAATTCTATGTGGTTTTGGGAGGAGAGTTCCTCTGCTCTACTCACGCCGCCATCTTGGCTCCTCGCCCCCTTTCTTCTATTTTTTAAGAAACAAGAGACCAACCCTTTTCTAAGACTCTATTCCTTTATTTATTTATTTATTTAGGTATCATTGACATACACTCTTATGACAGCTTCACATGAAAAATATTGTTGTTACTACCTTCACCCATATTAGCAAATTCTCCCCACACTCCATTGAAGTCACGTTCATCAGTGTAGTAAGATACCACATAGTCACTACTTGTCTCCTCTGTGCAGATTCTATTCCTTTTGACTGTGCTGTTTTTCTCATCCTCTCTTCTTTTTCCTAAATATGACTCAGTTTTCCACTTGACTAATAGTCACTGCAGGAGGGTGACTAATGCCTCTCCGATCATGTATACATGGGGTTTGAGGCCAGTCTTTTTCTCTGTGCAAAGAAATTCAAACATCTAATATGACAAGCAATATATAAGTGCCAGGAAAAAAAGAATGTATACCAATCTATTGGATTTAAGAGGCTCTTTCATATTTTAAATAACATTTGGAATTCCAAATAATGTTTGGATGTCTTTTTCTGAAGAGACCTTGGAAGCAGTATAATTATATTGCCGCACTGTACAAATACTAGTCCGACCTGATGCTAATGCACCAAACACAATCCCTGGTGTTACATAAACCCACATGGACCTGAGGTGTGCATGTTTTAGAGTCTGCAAAACACTTTCAAATACATCATCCTACTTTTAAAGCTAAAAAATATTCAATCTATTTCAATACTCCATTGATAAATATTACCTTTTGAACTTTACAACATAAAATATACCATTTTAAGTGTTTCCCTTTACCAAGGAATTATATATATATATATATCATATTCCATATATATTATTTTTTTCAGAGTGACAATTTCAATGTGAAGTGAAACAGCTTAAATTCATAGCCATCTCTGTTTTACTTTTCTCTTCAGTGAAATAATTTAGAGTTTCTAGGTACTCTGCTTTTATAAGCAAGCAGCCACAAGAGATTAGAAAAGAATTCAGCACAATGAATTTTCTTGGAAAAATAATATATTAGTTAAGTAGTGTTTATTAAATTACCTGTGCCACCGGCTTGCTTTCATGCTATACAGTAAATGACAAAATAAGCCTCTGTGAGGATTTTTCAAAATTCTGTCATGTGCTTATAGATTTTAGAGTTTCTTCCTGTCAGTTTTATGCTGCATTTCTTTATAAAACTGACAGGCAGCTGACAAAGCAAGAAAATATAGGGAATTTGGCTGGTGGTGAAATTTAACAGAATTTTTCCTTGAGGGGAATCAAACATTTATTGCAAGTGCAGAAAAATAAGCTTGAACTTTCAGGAATTAACTATTTTCTTTTTGTCCAACTGCCTGGAATCATAACTGTCTCTTACTTACTGTAAAACCCTGGGCAAATTATTTAGCCTATCCGTGCCTTAGTTTCCTTCTCCACCAAAAAGTCCTTCTAAGGCTGTTATGATGGTTGGTGGAATAATTAAATATAAATCAGCAAAGTGTGTGGTACTATAATTGTAATAACAATAGTTTTGATTCATATAGTTCCATTTTAAGTTGTAGGGATGGACGTTATAGTGTTTTAGAGTCTACCTTTATAAAAAGACACAAGAGTTCTATAATAATATTACTGCATATTTACTTAGTTTTCCAAAGAATATTGTGAATAAGCATTAACACTTGTCCATAATTTTAATTCATATGTAGAAATGGAAAGCCTATTAGGAGAGAAAAGAAGAAACCCACTGGTCCTTTGGTTTACTTCTATCTTTGCCATTCTGGATTGAGTCATCCAAATGTTTACTTCTGCCTTCATTCGCAACTCAAACACTCTCCCCCAGGGTAACTTTTCCAACAATGCTTTGCATCTGCTTTCTCACTCAACCACCCACATTTACTGACAGCTACCTCCTACATAAAGAAGTGCTGATGTTTTCTAAAGACAGAAGACCAAAAAAGGCTATGACTTTAAAGCAAGCGATCAGAACTGTCTTGGAGCCACCAGGAGGGAAACTATGGGCAAGGGGACTGCATTTCATTTCCTATGGTGCTGATCTTTCTAGGAGCATAGAACTTTTTTCTGACAATACAATAGGCAACATATACACTTACACTCCGACTGAAGGGAGGAAGTCAGAAAACAATGCACATAGTGGATGGCAACTTCAGAAACAGGAGAGAGAAATAAGAAATTGAGAGAAAGTATGTGAACGAGAAAAGTTATCTTAGGAAGCAAAATCCTCAAATAATATAACCAGTTATTGAGCCCCACCAAACAGGACAATGTATCCAGTCATCAACAGACTTGATACTATTGTCCGTGGTTACCAAGCTGTACTGTATGATGTTCCACCTGTGAGAACAGACTGAGGGGCAAAGGGAAACTCATATTTGTATTGTTTTCTCAAAGTACAAATAATATTTAAATTCAGTGGCAATACTTCATTTACCTACAAAAGAAATATGGTTAAAAGGGCTCTACTTAGTTTACCACAGCACTATTTACAATAGTCAAGAAATGGAAGCAACCTTAGTGTTCATCGGTAGATGAATGGATAAAGATGTGGTACATATACACAATGGAATATTATTCAGCCATAAGAAGAAAACAAATCCTACCATTTGCAATAACACAGATGGAACTAGAGGGTATTATGCTCAGTGAAATAAGCCAGGTGGAGAAAGACAAGTATCAAATGATTTCACTCATCTGTGGAGTATAAGAACAAAGCAAAACTGAAGGAACAAAACAGCAGCAGAATCACAGAACCCAAGAATGGACTAACAGTTACCAAAGGGAAAGGATTGGGGAGGATGGGTGGGAAGGGAGGGATAAGGGGGAAAAGGGGACATTACAATTAGTACATATAACATAGTGGGGGTCACAAGGAAGGCGGTTGAGCACAGAGAAGACAAGTAGTGATTCTATAGCATCTCACTACACTGATGGACAGTGACTGTAATGGGGTATGTGGTGGGGACTTGATAAAGAGGGTAGTCTAGTAACCATGTTGCTCATGTAATTGTACATTAATGATACCAAAATAAAAAAAAATAAAAAAGGGCTCTATTTAAATACTGTTCTCAAGAAGTCATGTTTTAAGGTTAGAGTTTAAGAACTCCAGCCAGAAAATAACAAGAAGCTGTGCACTTAATCAACGGCCTGGCACCAACATACTGTCCATCAAGAAACTGGCTTGTCTGCACACCCTGCTTCTAGATAGAGTGTGAGGGACTGTCAGAATTACACTGGCTTGGAGTTAGGTGTGTGCAGTTATAGGTAATGATCTCTTCCCTTAGTAATAAAGGAAAAATAATCATTTTCATCTTCAGTCTCAGCAAGAGGGTTACTGAGTAAACAGCAGTTATGTTTTCAATTTCTATATACCTCTCAGGAAATCAAACAAATCAAAAATGCATTTGGAAACTGTCTACTCATATCGCAGATTCTCTTTCTTGTCTGACAGAACAGAAACTCCTTGCAGGAGCAGCTGCTCTTCTGCCACAAACTTAAATCTGAATACCATAAATTCTCAGAAAAATCAAGAGAAAAGCTATTAATGGTTTTTAGTGAAAATTTCTACGAGAGCAGGAGTCACATACCAGTTTACATTTAAACACCCTTTTGTCAAACTCATGGCCAACCTGCCACATAGCACAAGCTCAATAAGTGTTTACAAAATAGGTGCTGAATAATGAATTTTAGTTTTAGTTGAATAATGAATTAAAATATTCTGGAAGACTTTTCGGCCATTGAGGTACTGCTCTGAAATACGTCAGGTAACTTTCCTTCCTGCCAGAGATGCATACATTCTCCTGCCCTCCCCAACCTCCTTCACCCCACCTGCAGACACCTGTTCTCAGGAGGATTTTTTTGGAATCTGGCCTCACTGCAGAAGTCCAGCAGGTAAGAATGAACACCTGCAACAATTGCTCAACCCTGGGACCTTGGCAGCAAACTCCAGACCACTAAACTGGCAGGGAAATGTCTGCACTTTTTTGTTTTCCCTGTAGGCATCAATTTCTCTTTCCTGGACCCCTCATGGGCTGTGAGCTGACACACACAATTCCATTTTCAGGACTAACAAAAGACTGAGCTCCAGAGAAATAGGTCATTTGCACTTCCCTGTTTCCCCGCAGGCACTTTTTTGTTCCCCACAGCCAGGAGGGAATTGGCAAACACCTGAAGTTGAGATAGAGGAAATTTTCCCATTGTATTTGTGAGAAAGTAGATGGAGCTATTTCAAGGTAAATGTCAGATGGCAGTGATGGAGATGACAGTAAATGGGAGAATTCTTATTATTTATTGTGCCATTAAACTGTCAAGAATAGAATTATCAATATTTTTATATGAAGGATAGAAGAGTTTGGTATTTTAAGATATATACTCTATTCACCTTCAAGAAAATCATACATTATATTTAGTGTGAGCTTACTGAAGACTGTGAATGGGTGGCTAAACATTTCTTTTCTGTTTTATACCAGACTATTTTTCTATCAATAATATGAAATGTCTATGAAAATTACTTGGTTTTTTAATGACTATTTTATTTATTTTTGCAGAGCCAGCGGGGATGGCTTTGAGGACTGTTGTGAAAACAGTCGCTGGCACTTTGAGAACAGCTGCCTAGGTCACAACAACCCTTCTAAGTGTCCCCCTCCCTAACAAGGGTAGGGCACCAAGGACTTTGTTTGGAATTAATGGTCAACCAGGACAGATATTCATCTGTTACCACAACAGTTACACCAGTGGTTAGAACAACTGAAAATCTGTGCCCAATGATAAATAACCACTGCCTTGGGCCCCTAAGAGCCCCTGTCCTAGACTTCTCCATGGGACCAGTAGGTCAAGGAGGTGAACTCCATGCACTGTGAGGGTCACTAGGGTCCAGCTCAGCTCTAGCTGACCGCTGGGCCATGTATACCGTTGTGAAATAGTCTATGGCCCTGGTCCCAATTCCTTTCCTATATTGAATTGAGTCATAGATGGACATCAGAGTAGAAGTGGACTTGCAGAGTCTCCCAGGAAGGTCAAATCAGTACCCAGAGAAACAAATCATTCTCTCTGGGCAAATCTACAGCAAGTAAATCAAAAGCCTGTAAAAGAGGCATTTAAATGGCAGTGGGCTAAGCAGAGAAATCAGAGAAATCTGGTTCTTTAAGCAGAGGAGACAGAGTGAAAATGGGAACAGAGCATCTGGAATGTGTCCCAGTTGCCCATCCTTCTTTTCTTGAAGATGACTGCACCGAAGCTCTAACCTCCAAGGTTCCTCATTTAGAGCCAGGGCCTTTAAAGAGGTACTTTAGGTTAAAATGAGGGCATCAGGCTGGGGCGCTGATCCATGAAGACTGGTGTGTCTCTAAGAAGTGGAAGAGACACCAGGGATTCACACGCACAAAGGAAAGGCAGTGCGAAGGCAGCCATCTCCACGCCAAGGGAAGAGGCCTCCAGAGAAAGCAAACAAACTGGCACCTTGATCTTAGATTTCTCGCCACCAGAACTGGGAGAAGTTCAACTTGGGTTCAGTCACTCAGTCTCTGGTATTTTATTATGCCAGCCCAAGCAGACGAATACACTGCCTGTGAGTTCTGAGAGATAACAGAGCATAATTAAAATAACACTCCTTCACCCCTGCTTTTGCTTATCATGGTTGGAGTTGCTCTCTGTATTTGAATCAGAAAGTGTCAGTTACTGCATTTCTGTATGCTGGGTTTTTACATTTTCATCTGCTTTCTGACTCTGGAGAATAATTGTTTGGTGGCAAATTCGCACTGGCACTCTGAGCTAATGTTTTTCAAGGATAGCTCAAATACATCTGCCAAAATACAGTCTGTCACATTTGTTGTCATTTCTAACGATCTGAGCTCTCCATCAAATATTTCAGAAAGGCCTCTTTCCTGTAACTGGCTTTAAATATAGGTTCATTCTATAGGCCAGCTGAGCCTCAGAAGAGAGATGCCAGCCTACTTCTGAAGTGAAAGGTGGTTCACACACTTCTCTGAAGTTGGGTATTGCATTGTTCTGGTCGCAGGAAAAAAAGATTCACAAGTTGTTCATCTTAAACAGGATGTCTTTATGCAGGACCTGGTTTCAGGGCTTGTACTTTTCCACAGTTTATGAGGATACTTCCTTCCTCTGTGTTCCTTCAAGGTGACAGCCTGAAGCAAGAATAAGGGAACTCTGCTTTTTGTCCAATTAGTATGCTTTTCCATGTTTGAATAAATGGCCTATGTCTGCCAGTGCACACATGAAAGTCAGTAGTTAGTTCTAATGACATCCCAAGCACAACTATCTGCTCAAGTAAGATCCTCTGTGCCAGACCAATGCAGTGTTGTACAAGCCTGGATCCTCCACAGTAAAAGCTCAGGCCAGGCTCTTTTAATAAAAATGAGCAAGTGGAATTTCAGTCAACTAAATATTTGAAGAAGGCATTTTGGGGTTTAGTATAAGAACCCAGTGAGCACCAAAATCATCAGACAATTGTCAATTATAGTCTTGAGCCTAAAAATTATCCATATTCAACTACAAGGCTATCACTAGTTAAAATGGCAATTCTTTACAAGGTTGTCTCTGTATGATTTTAAAAATAATATAATCTGACAATAGACCATTCTAACCCTATCTTCCCTTTCAAAGATAAAATGAACATATAGACTCAAATAGCATTAGAATAAAACATGGGTCTCCTTCCACTTAAGATGCCATTTTATCTACTACCTAATTGTATATAACAAATGTAGATCAATAATCGCCATACAAAAAAAGAGATGATAAAAAGAAATATGTTACGTATTTCACACAATAATCCAATACAGGAGGTATTATTCCCACCTAAGTAATCCTAAATAAAAAGAAATTGTCCAAGGCTACAGGGACTTGGTGAACTAGGTGGCGAACCAAGGCTCTCTGACATTTGTCTGTCATCATAACCTCTTCACTCTCCTGCCTCTCAAGATCACTGAAAGCAAAGTCTGGATGGGACAGTCTGGAGACTTAGATCCCATTATAAGTGAGGCCACTAACTAGGCACCTGACCCTTGTCAAGTGCACTGTCTTACCTGGCCTCATTTTTTTTATCAACTATTAAAAAAAAGGGGTTGGGGGTTGGACCACCCAATTACTTCCAGAGAGAACATTTGCCTCTGTCCACCCTCTAGTACTAGAACGGTATATTCCTAGCAGTTCCAAATTCATGTAATCTTCTTCTTGCCAAAAAAACCCAATTCATCTCATGCATATGTAATTGCATTCACTACTAATTCCTCTATATGTTGTTTCATATTAAATACATTTTAAAACCTGGGAAAAATATCACAGACTAACCTAATTTGGGGTTTGAAAACTTTGGGTTCTTTTGTTCTATGACAAATACATTCATTACCTATCTAAGTGGACACTTTTTAAAATCCTTATGTGATGTTTAACTATAGCCCTGTAAAGTGAAAGAGGAACAAACATTTTTCCAGTTGTTTCAGTCTTTATACCTTATAGTCCATCTGTTGTCACAACACTGATTGTGATGTCAAAATTGCAGTTAGTTACACTCAGAGACAATCAGGAAAAAGGCCAAGTAAGATTGTGCCCAGACTTCAATAACCTATGATTACTATACTAATTGTGAAGGATGAAGTTTGAAGTCAAGAGACCTGGTTTCAACCTGTAGCGCTCCCACTTACTATGCATCCTTAGGAAACTCATGTAATGGAACAATAATTTAGAAGCTTGGGTTCTTGAGTTAAATGATGTGTGTTCAAATACTGGCTCTTCCAGTTAACGTGGGCACACTATTTAACCTCCCTTTGCCTCTATTTCTTTAGCTATAAATTAATACTCTGTCTATTTCAAAGCATTGCTGCAAAGATTAAGGAAAAAACTATATTAAGAATTTCACGGAGGGTCTCCTTCCTATTAAGCACTGAGAGTTACCTTTTATAAATAGTATGTATTTTGAGTGAGCCTATTTCTAAGTAAAGTTCTGTGAAATATTTGTCTAAGTCTCTATATCATTAAAATCAGGGTACAATTGTATGTACCTCACATGATTATTGTCAAGACCAATGTGGGAACACAAAGAGAAGTGTTTTGTAAGCTAAAAGCATTAAATTACCATTTGGTTAACATATGCAATCTGTTGTTATAAGATGATCTATTAATTTAAGAAATATTTACTGAGTTCTTGGAATATAAAAGAAACTGGACTATGTGATGTGAAGAGTATAAATCAGATATATGTTCCATGCTTAAGTGGAAACACAAGAATATTGGTACCTCGAATACAAGATGGAAGATAATAAATGCCAAATCAATACTCTATTTTAAAATGAAAGTCTTTGCAGTGAGTGTTGAAGGACAAGAAATACTTAGACATGGGGGGATGAGGAGAGAATGAAGGAAAGGATGACATTCACAACAAAGGAACAGTATAAGCACAAACTAGTAGGTAGGAAAGCACACTCATGTATGGTTGAAATAGAGTGTTACCATTTAGCGAGAGGAGAATATATGAAAGGGAGAGTGGGAGGTGTGAATAATGAGAATGCAGCCATATTACAGACGTTAAATGTAGTAAATGTAACTGCCACAATTTAGAGTAAGAACTATAAGGAATTAAAAAGGAGAAGTTCAGGGGCAAAATAAATCATCGAGAAGGACTGGATAAGATTGGTATTCTTAAACCTCTGCCATTATTATTCCACATTCATGCTTCAGAAAGAAGGAAAAAAAGCTTTCACATCAAGTTTAGATTCATTAATCTTCAAAGCCTTTCACAATCTGCCCCCCAAAATCACACTACTTACCAACTCTTGGTTTCTGAGGGCGTTAAAACACCATGTCCATATTTCATGTCTTGGCCATTTCTAGCTCCTGGCTGATTCTCTTCAGCTTTTGTTTATACATACGAGATTATATCACATTCCCTTAAATTCCCAACAGGAAGCCTTCCTCGATCATTCAGAACTTACTAGTCTTATCTGCCTTTACATACTTCATTACATATCTACTTTATCAAATAGTAACATGGAAGAACTACCACTGACCTGGAATAAAATGAGAAGGTGAATTGGGACATGTTATTTAATGCCTCCGGTTTTCTTCTGAGTAAAAGGGTTTGTGGATTAGCTAACTCTAAGATCACTTCCCATTATTCATTCAACAAATATATAATGAGCACCCATCTACCTGTGCTAAACTCTATCCTAGGTGCTGAGGATACAGTGGGGAAGAAGCCAAAGTTATCTATATCTATCTATCTATCTATCTATCTATCTATCTATCTATCTATCTATCTATCTATCTATCTATCATCTATCTATCTATCATCTATCTCTATCTATCTATCTATCTATCTATCTCTCTATCTATCTATCTATCTATCTATCTATCTATCTATGTATCTATCTATCATCTATCATCATCTATCTATATCTATCATCTATTTATCTATCTATCAATCATCTATCTATCTACCTATATCTATCTATCATCTATCTATCATCTATCTATATCTATTATCTATCTATCTATCTATCTATCTATCTATCTATCTATCATCTATCTATCTATCATCTATCTATATCTATCTTTCATCTATCTATCCTATTTATGACTGTTGCTTTGTAGTTCAGTAGCTCTCAAACTTTAGTCTGCATTATCCAGGGACCTTGTTAAAAATTCAGATCTATGTACATACAGACCATCCCTAAGAGCTTCTGATACATTAGGTTTGGAGTAGGACCCAAAATTTTGCATTTCCAAGTATGTTTCTGGTAGTGCTCATGCTACTGAATACAAAACATGAACAAGAAAACCTATGTTTATTGGAATGTTTGTCTTTTTCAGTGCTGAACTGCCAGTGCCTAGAATATTTATGGAATAAAAGAATAAATACAAGGTACTCCGTTAATTGACAAAGGGGAATCTAGCTCTTCCCTTGCATGGTGTTATAGTTTAGAAGGAAAAATCACAACTCTACTAAAAGGTAGAAGAGTTACTATCATCAGAAAAGTACAGATAGGGAACGGTTTACATCCAAAGGAGAATGAACTTATTTCCATCCTAGAGGAAGGAGGAGGAAGATTAGGGAGAACAGTGCATTTGATCCATTCTTTGAAGGACTCATACACTTCCTTCAAAAATACCTGTCATAACTAAAATATTTAGTGCCTTTCTTTGGAGTATTTGTCTTAACATATGGTGAAACTTTTTAATACCCTCAAAGTCAACAGAATCTTTATATTCTCATGTAAGGTTTGATACTCACAAATAGCTAAATATCATATTTTTGCCAGGTCTGGTCAGAAAGTTAGGTGATGTAGTTGCATACAGGGTGTACTTATATATTGATGTTGTATAATTCAAAGTATAGATGGAGCCCTAAAACAATTTCAGGATAGGAGTTTAAAAATCATTTTGAACAATGGAAGCCTCAATGGATTAAATTTATAGTTTCTAAAGGTTATCAGTCTGAAGGACAGCTCCCATTTGCCATATTCCCTGATGTATTTACTTAAAAATCACTTATTATAGTTGATATATATATTAACTTTATTTTATTTTATTTTTTTAAATTTTGGTATCATTAATCTACAATTATATGAAAGACATTATGTTTACTAGACTCCCCCTTCACCAAGTCCCCCCCACAAATCTCTTCAGTCACTGTCCATCAACGTAGTAAGATGCTGTAAAATCACTACTTGTCTTCTCTGTGGTGCACAGCCCTCCCCATGCCCCCAACACTATACATGCTAATGGTAATGCCTCCTTTCTTTTTCCCTGCCCTTATCCCTCCCTTCCCACCCATCGTCCCCAGTCCCTTTCCCTTTGGTAACTGTTAGTCCATTCTTGGGTTCTGTGATTCTGCTGCTGTTTTGTTCCTTCAGTTTTCCTTTGTTCTTATACTCCACATATGAGTGAAATCATTTGGTACTTGTCTTTCTCCACCTGGCTTGTTTCACTGAGCATAATACCCTCTAGCTCCATCCATGTTGTTGCTAATGGTAGGATCTGTTTCTTTCTTATGGCTGAGTAATATTCCATTGTGTATATGTAACACATCTTCTTTATCCATTCATCTACTGATGGACACTTAGGTTGCTTCCATATCTTGGCTATTGTAAATAGTGCAACGATAACATAGGGGTGCATCTGTCTTTTTCAAACTGGAGTGCTGCATTCTTAGAGTAAATTCCTAGAAGTGGAACTCCTGGGTCAAATGGTATTTCTATTTTGTGCATTTTGAGGAACCTCCATACTGCTATTATAGTTGATATTTTGATATATTCAAAGAGAAAGACAAATACCATATGATTTCATTTATATGTGGGATCTAAAAAATCAACCAAACAGAAATAGTCTCATAAACACAGAATGGTGGCTGCCACAGGGGAGGAGGAGTCAGGGATGGATAAAATAGATGAAGAGGGAAAAACAGTCAGTGAGAGTATTTGGTATCTTGATCTGGGTGATGGTTACATGAGTGTATACATATATCAAAAAACAAAAAAAACAAAAAACTGACCCCTGATTATGCAAGATGCCATGTACATTTTTCTTCAGAGTATATGTCATGCTATAAGATGCCTAAAATTTAAACGTCATTGTGGCAAAGAAAGAAGTACAAAATAGAAGTTCTTCCAAGGCAGAACTATGAAAATTATGTATTGTATCTAGGAAATACACATAGGTTTCTAACCATGCTTGGTAATTCTGAACCACTTACTTAAAAATGAACAGTAGTTTATGTGTCTTGGGCATTGAGTTATGTGCTAGGTCACCCTGGTCCTCTGTGATGGGGCCATACCAAGTCATTCTTCTAGTTTGGAATAGGTGACTGAAGAGAACATGGGAGACACATGACAAAATACTTACTCTTACAGTCATGGCTTCTGCCTCCTTATTCATCCCCAGAGCTCCTCACCTAATCTCTTCACCCATCCTTGCAGTCTAGGGTATCTTCAGTGTGGGACCAACACCTATAAGCTGTATTAGATCTGCATTAAAATAATAGATTTTTTTCTAGACAACCCATCTTTTATACCTTTTAAAAGAGTGTACTAAATTTAGTTTGGCCTGATACAAATGAAAATAAAAACAAAAACATTTCAAGCCCCATTGTTTTGATCAATGATTCTTAAAGTGGGGGTCCCAAGAGCAGCACACATCACCTGAGAACTTGTTAGAAATGCAAACAATTCTCTTGTGCTACCCCAGAAACACTGAGTAAGAACTGGGCAGGGAAGGAGGTGAGGCCCAGCAATCTGACTTAACAGGCCATGGTTCCAGGTGGTTCTGATATGAGTGAGGACCACTGGTTTAGACAATACCAGCAGCAGCAGTAAAGCAGCTCTCACTGTCAGATAAGGTGTGCAACCTTTTACGAACTTTATAATTTATTCTAATAGCCTTTTACCATCCCTATGATTATGACATTTAATTCACACACAGTCACACACATCATCTATGTCTAAGTTGTCCTTCATAGAATGTGTGTTAAAAAAAGCCATGGCTTCTCTCTGCAAAGAGATGGTATGAAAAGGAAACAAATGGATTTGTTTTTAATTTTCTGAAATACCATCAACAACTCCTCCCCACCCCCAGTAAAAGACCTGGGGGGAACAAACCATTACTAGCAAATAGCTAGCTGTTTCTTTGACTAGCAGAAAGAATTTAAGAGATATAAATATACTCTTATCACTTGCAGATGTAAGTCATCATTGTTTTGAGTGAACAAAAATGTCCAAGCATATTTTAAAGAAATATTAAAACACTTAAAGGTAAATGGATGCTTTGCCTTATTTGTAGCTAAACCCTCATAATCATTTCAGATCTTTCATCAGATTGTAATACCCAAGACACATAAGACAACTTTTGATGAGAAAAAGTTGCAAAATCCCTTCAAAATGCAAATGAGGAGTTGCATAATCCCCTCACAAGGCCTATGTAGAATAAAATGATTCTCTGCTTAGGAGTTTTAGGACTTAGGCTCTGGAGCAGTGCAGTCCATATACAAGGCAATCCATATGTGTAATCTTAATTTTTCCAACCTACCACATTAAAAAAAGCGAAATGAAATGTATGATATTAATGTTAAAAATATATTTTGTTTGATCTAATATATTACAAATATCGTTTCAACATATAAACAATATAAAATGAGTTTTTTTTACTATTTTAATACTTAGTTTTCAAAATCCTGCATGTATTTTACACGGAAGAGCACATCTCAATTCAAATGCTGAATTCTAACTGGAAGCACTTGGTTTTTATCAAGGTTTAGTAAAATTTATCACTGCCAAAGCAGATTAATCCCATACCCAACTAAAGAGTTTTCAAATAGCCTAACTGATTATGTTTTCATGTTTAAATAAATAAAATAAAATCGAAAGTAGAATTTCTGTCACACTAGCCATATGTGAAGGACTCACTCCTCGGCTACAAGCGGCTCGCGGCGATCCTATGGGGTAGCGCAGGGCTGGAGCTGTGACACCCCAACCTGGGTGAGAATTCAGGCTTTTGCTCATACTGGCTGCCTAAGAAACCACCTGGCGCGCTCCAGGCTTCAGCGATATCACCTGTTAAGTGGGGGAAGCAAACCCACATTCCACATGTTTCAACTTCTGCCGACAAAGCTAGTAGTAAAATAGGAACTACATTGTGCTTTTCCCTTGGGAGTAGAGGTGAAGTCATTAATCAGAACCAAAGTAAAAACCTACAATATAAGAATCATTGAATAAATTTAATTCATACTCTGCAGCCATAAAATGCGCGTTATTATTAGTTACTAATTTTAATATTTGTTAATACAATAAAGGGGGAAAAAGTACTATTATGAATAGCTTCGCTGCTGCCTGCGCGCACAAACTGGGAGAACCACCTATCGCCGGCGGTTCTCGGCGGCACCGGGTGGGGGCGGGGCTGGAGCTGAACACGAGTTCTTTTATCTCTGGCAGTTATTTTCCAAAATTGTTATTCTAAAACGCAACTATTACTTTTCTATATTAAGGAGAAAATCCCAAATTTGCCTTGAAACGAGGTCACTTTCCCTCACAGTCTAAAATGTGACCTTAAACACACAATACTGAGAAACTGCTTTATGAACACAGCTGTATCAGAACGACGAAAACGTCGCCTTCACCAGCTCTCGGTTGGCGGATTCCCGCCGAGCGAACGGAAGCGAACCGCGGTTGACGTCAAGAGAGGCAGTGTCTCCCGGTTGCTGTGGTGAAGTCTAGGCGGCCATCTTTACTGTGGTGAACCCGCGTCAAGCTTTTCCTGGAGTGGGTGGTGACGCGCCCTGAAAAAGCTCTAGATTAACAGACGAGAAAGGAGCCACGTATCTCGGTAATACGTAGCTAAAAGAACGTCGAAGGACCCGGGCAGAAAGGTCAGAGAGGAGACGTGCCGGCGGGGAAGCGGAACGATTCAAGCCGACTTGTGAGGTTTCTGCCCGGATCTGAAAGCCACTTCCGTTGCTCGGCGGAAGTGTGGGTCGCAAGAGGTCGACTCTTGGAGGAATCCGCTTTTTGCCGTGTGCTCAAACGGAATCATGTCGAGTTTGGCGGTGAGAGACCCGGCAATGGATCGATCACTGCGTTCCGTGTTCGTGGGGAACATTCCGTATGAGGCAACTGAGGAGCAGTTAAAGGACATTTTCTCGGAGGTTGGTTCTGTTGTTAGTTTCCGGCTGGTGTACGATAGAGAAACGGGAAAACCCAAGGGTTACGGCTTCTGTGAGTACCAAGACCAGGAGACCGCGCTTAGTGCCATGCGGAACCTTAACGGGCGGGAGTTCAGCGGGAGAGCGCTGCGGGTGGACAATGCAGCTAGTGAAAAGAACAAAGAGGAGTTAAAGAGCCTAGGGCCTGCAGCGCCCATCATTGACTCGCCCTATGGGGACCCCATCGATCCGGAAGATGCGCCTGAATCGATTACCAGAGCAGTTGCTAGTCTGCCCCCGGAGCAGATGTTTGAACTGATGAAGCAGATGAAACTTTGTGTACAAAACAGTCACCAGGAAGCGAGAAACATGTTACTTCAAAATCCACAACTGGCATATGCGCTGTTGCAGGCGCAAGTAGTGATGAGAATAATGGATCCTGAGATTGCTCTGAAAATTTTGCATCGCAAGGTGCATGTCACACCACTGATCCCAGGCAAATCTCAGTCTGGCTCTGGCCCTTGCTCTGGCCCTGGGCTCTGCTCAGGACCTAATGTTCTGTTGAACCAACAGAATCCTCCAGCCCCTCAGCCTCAGCATTTGGCCAGAAGACCTGTGAAAGACATTCCTCCTCTGATGCAGACCCCTATTCAGGGTGGAATTCCAGCCCCCGGGCCAATGCCAGCTGCAGTTCCTGGACCTGGTCCTGGTTCCTTAGCTCCTGGTGGAGCAATGCCACCCCAAGTTGGAATGCCAGGGGTTGGTCCAGTGCCTTTAGAGCGGGGCCAGGTGCAGATGTCAGATCCGAGAGCTCCTATACCTCGTGGACCCATGACTGCTGGTGGCCTGCCTCCTCGAGGACTGTTAGGAGATGCTCCAAATGACCCACGTGGAGGGACTTTGCTTTCAGTCACTGGAGAAGTAGAACCTAGAGGCTATCTTGGCCCACCTCATCAGGGTCCCCCCATGCATCATGCCTCTGGTCACGATAGCCGTGGACCTTCCTCACATGAGATGAGGGGAGGGCCATTAGGAGATCCCAGACTGCTTATTGGAGAACCCAGAGGACCCATGATAGATCAAAGGGGTCTTCCTATGGATGGCAGAGGTAGTAGAGATTCTCGGGGGATGGAGACTCGAGCCATGGAAACTGAAGTCTTAGAGACACGAGTCATGGAGAGAAGAGGAATGGAAACCTGTGCAATGGAAACCAGAGGGATGGAGGCAAGAGGCATGGATGGACGAGGAATGGAGATAAGGGGCCCTGGCCCCAGTTCGAGAGGCCCTATGACTGGTGGAATCCAGGGTCCTGGTCCCCTTAGTATGGGGGCAGGTGGTCCTCAAGGACCCAGACAGGTCCCAAGCATTTCAGGGGTGGGAAATCCTGGAGCTGGCATGCAGGGGGCAGGCATACAAGGAGCAGGCATGCAGGGGGCAGGCATACAAGGAGCAGGCATGCAGGGGGCAGGCATACAAGGAGCAGGCATGCAGGGGGCAGGCATACAAGGAGCAGGCTTACAAGGGGCAGGCATGCAGGGAGCAGGCATACAAGGAGCAGGCATGCAGGGGGCAGGCATACAAGGAGCAGGCCTGCAGGGGGCAGGTATACAAGGAGCAGGCCTGCAGGGGGCAGGTATACAAGGAGTGGGCATGCAAGGGGCAGGCAAGCAAGGTGGAGGCCAGCCTAGCAGTTTTAGTCCTGGGCAGAGCCAAGTAACTCCACAGGATCAAGAAAAGGCAGCTTTGATCATGCAGGTTCTTCAACTGACCGCAGATCAGATTGCCATGCTGCCTCCTGAGCAAAGGCAGAGTATCCTGATTTTAAAGGAACAAATTCAGAAATCTACTGGAGCTTCTTGAAAGGTTTTAGGAAATGTTTGGCAGTAGTCCCAGAAAGTTTTTCTGTAGCCTGAAGAATAGGTGCAAAAGGCTGACTTCTACATCCCCACAATTAAGTGGTTAGGGTTTCCTTCCTAGAACATAATATGATTTTTTTTTGTCTTTCTCTTTGTTTTCCTTTTTATTTTTAATTGGGGGATGGGAGGAGGGAATGGTGGGTCTGTTCACTTTAATTCACTGTAAATACACAAAAAAAACTGAACAAGATTAGATTATACCAAGTAAGATTACAAAGAATATGCAGCAGTATTAAAAGTGTCTACAATATGTTAACTACATTTTTAAAATACTGAGTAAAATGATACCACTTGAATCAAACCCTTGAAGATTTAAATATGATTAGTTAAAATGGTAATACACAAGATAGTTTAAGGTTTTTGGTTGTACAAGAAAGAAGACGTCAAAATTATAAGATATTTTTTGTAAGCCATTTAAAATTTAGAATCCTATATTTAGGCAGTGGAGTCCTGTATTAGGTTAAGCATTGTTTTAGTGTTTTGTAATTACTTTGAAATGTTAAAACTAATAGTATAAGTCTCAACAAGGTTTTCTTCTAAAGGTATGCTACCTGCAAGGAATGCATGTGGTGTGATGATGATGTTTCATTTGTCCCATCCTTGACAGACCAGAAATATTCTGGCCTGACCCTCAGGCATGATGATTTTGCTGGGACGGTTCTATGATCAATCAGGTTACTTAAGTTGGCTCTGAGAAGATTCAGTATGTACCTTGCTATTTCTCAGTAGTCTTTAACCTCTGAATCTGAGTAATTCTCTAAACATCCTTCTGAAAAGTCAGTTGATCTGGAAGAATTATACACAGCATTGGGCTTTGCATAAATGGTAGTGGCTTCTTGTAGTAAAGCTCTCAGTTTCCTGGTTACTAGCTTCCTTGCACAGATGGTACCCATCTGACTAACTAGAATCAGTAGTTGAAAATCTTAGTCTCAGCAACATTTATGTCTTTTAGTTTTCTTATTTTAAAGTCTATTTGTCTATCACCATCTTACCAGAATTGAGGCCCAGGAAGGTAGAGATATTCTTGTGGTCTGAATTCTCTGCTCAGTTTGTTATTCACATTATTTTTTCCAAGTAATAAAGCCATTTAGTCCCAATGGATGTTTAAAAATCAGTTGGAAGGAGGGGCTTCTCAACATTTCCTTTAGAGTTGCTACTACATTTATTTTTAAGCATTAAGGATGTGGACACAAAAAGGTGTATCATAGACCAAGCAGTAATTAGCAGAGGCATAAACACCCAAATCACCAGTGGTCTTACTCTGGAGAGGAAAAACCAGTATCTAGACAGAGGAAAATATGCCATTTAATACAAGGAGGAAGCTGAGACTTTGAATTATTTTCCCCTTGCAAAGTTATTGCATCTTAAATGGGTAATACACTCTCTTTACAAAGTTGATGCTGTTGTATCCTACTCTCTGCTTTATTGTTATTCATACTATTAACTTGCCATGTTTTCAGTTTGCTTCTTTTATATCGGAGAAGATGACTGTCCTTTCTTTACATGTGTGATAGTTCTGGTTAATACTAATGCATAGAAATGGCTTGATCACTTTGAAATTACAGTTACTTTATTCCAAAGCTTTCACTGAAGGACTCTAACTGAAAACTGTTAAGTGTTATGCTCTTTGTTGTAGTAAAATCTCTGCATTGTCTAATGCAGACTGAATAAAAATAATGTACAATTAAGGCTGACTTTAGTATGTGATGTTTATTTTTAATTAACATTAAATGAATTATAAATGTTAAATGAATTATTCAAAAGTTACTGCCTATTCTCAAGAGATCCATGTCCCTGAATAGTTTTTTCCTTCAAATGAAAAAGGCAAAACTAAAGAAATTTCAGGAATGTATGGAAGTCCCATTCTTACATTCATTGTATAACTCCCCAAGTGAAAGAACTCTGAAGACATGGCATTCTATGATTGGTATCCACAGCAGCACATCCTGGTAGGCACTCAAATATTAGGCTTCCTTTTGTTTATGTTCTTTCCCCCCACCCCTGAAAACTCATCCTGTATTTCAGGAATAACTTACTGGTATCTTCATCACCAACAGCACTTGTTATATTGCAATGCACGATTTTACTTTTACCCTCTACCTCCTCACTCCCACTTTTAATAGGCCAGCAACTCTATAAACATGGACTGTCTTACTCATTTCTGCATTGATTATAGCAAAAATCCCAGGTGAGAAGGACAAAACATTCTATCAGTCTTAGGAAAAAAATTCCCATTAAGAGCACATAAACTCCCCAAAAGGGTTCCACACAGAACAAATGAGTTATACAACTACTGGCATTAGACAATAAAAGAAATAACAGAAGGGATCTTCTAATGTTTCAGGTAAAACATTAGAAAATAGGTTCTGACTTCCAGTTCACCGATTGGTCCAGCATTGATGTATAGAACCTTACTTCATTTGATGATAGTGAAGTATATAAACAGTATTTGCTATGATAATCTTGTTTTACTACATCATCATTTATTACAACTCATGGCATCCTACCTTTTCCCATGTGTATATATATAGACTACAAGTGAAAAACCCAAATTCATAATGGTTGAAGCCAGGTGAAACATGCAAATGCCTCCTTAGGGCTTGCTTCTTTTGGGCAGTGCATGATTCTTGGATGTATGAAATGACCAAATTTAATCAGTGCTTGCCCATCAGCCCTTCTCCTGTTACATTACTGATCATTAATATCAAAATGTGTTTAAATGTCTGCTGATGTCCTAAGACTTATTTTGGAGTATTTGGTAAGATAGAAGCCGATATGAATCTCTGGTGAAGGTAGACTAATCCAAGTGAGATCATGTATGACTTTTCAACTATACTTTTCAGAATTCTAATAGTAGAAAAGCATTAAAAAAGAAAAAGAAACTTAATATAATCTCAGCTTGCAAAGTATGCTTTTCCGTGCTGTGATGGCACATTAACTAAGCACACAGATATGTGTGTCTGTCCTTTCTCTTTGGTCTAATGAGGTCTGGGGATAATTATGTGCAACAACCTACTATGGCAGAGAAACTGAATTATCAGATTTCACAGTCTTACAAAAGAATGTCAGCCTCTCACCACTTCATATTGTCAACTCATCTCTAGACAGACAGGCTTCTGGTTGGAGCTTGTTTATCTCATCTTCTCATGAATGCTCTGTAGTCAAGAACTGATTCATTTTAAGGAAATATTTAAAATAATAAACATGCTAATATTAAATATTAATAGTATAATTGGTATGTAATATGCTATTATATTTCATATATATGTATATTTCAGATCTTAACCAGCCTTTTTAAAATTTCCATTTGTTTTTATGCACCTTGAAACCAAAATTTACTCCTTTGGTTGGAAATTTAGCTTCACAGATATTCATACTACAAATACTATTCACATGAGATGTTAACTAGCATGTTTCTTCATGGTATTTTTCCATCACAGTATAAATTTATGTCAGTAAAGAGCATGTATTGTATCCAAAGTGATACTAGGGGAGCGTTATCACAAATAACAAGCCCAATAACTCACTAAATACTGTACATAAAAATACCAAAGTATTTACCTAGAAAAAGAACTGAGATGTTCTAGTTAATGACAACTCTCCATAACCAGGAGTTGATTTAGATCCCAGAGGCAGGTAACTAATTATCAAGGAATTAGAATAGAATAGAATACACAACATTGTAAACCATAATTGCCTTTGTATGATTCAGTATGTATAAAAACTGTAGACATTTGAACCAATCTCGTATGTGGCAAAATTCAGTCATTTACAAATAACTTAATCTGCCTGTTACTTATTTGCTGTCTATCACAAAAGCAGAAGGGATCATCTCTTGGGCATCAAGAAATGAAACCAGCAGTTACCCACAAATTATTTTGTTTTCTAATTAGCTGTTTTATTCAGAATTCTGGCTTCTTACATTATTAATATTCTTCAATAATTCTACTGCAAAAGTTTGTGAACCTCACCTTCCTTCTGGAATGAACAGGAACTAAACTGGACCTATTTAGGAATCTATATATTTATCCCTCAACATTCCACAGGAAAAGATGATCTGCTATAACTCAGTCCTCAATTTATTTTATCTTAAAGGTTCAATTTAATAATATTGGAAGCATGAGCCACATTAAAAATTGTGTATTTGAGTTAATGTGGTAGAAAGGCCTCGAGCTTTCTCCATGCATTAACATTCATAAAATAATATTCCATGTCCCAAATAATCACCTTGTTCACATGTTAAATACTATAGCAGCATAAATAAGGGCTATAAAACATTGTCAGATATCTGCCTGGTTTTATGAGGGTAAACACAACCATTGCCTATCAATAGGATATATTTCCTATCTCATGTATGTCTGTACCAAAATGATACTCACCTTTTTACACTTGTTGGTCATCAGCGAAAAACACCCTCATCTATTTTAAGAAACAGAAATCACATTGTTGAAATCTCTAGAATCACATACCTCCCTACCTCTGCTGTCAGTTCTGTCAAAGTTTTGTCCCTTTAAAGCTTTAAATGTCTTTGGACAACGGCCCCCAAATCTGTGGTTTGTGGGTCAACCAAAGTTTTGTTTGATTATCTCAAGATTCTCAGAAATTTTGAATTTGAGTTCATTAGGTATAATGTATGTTCTCCAATTTTTCCACAAGTCTCTCCCTATGGTCTTACACTAGGTTTGATTCACACAATTACTTGTCAATTTTGTAATACTTTGTTTACAACTCCTGCCTTTACTCTAAAAACACAGCTATTAGATTCAATTAAATTTTGAGTGCCTGATTTGACAAATGTGAACTAGATTAATGATTGAGCACCTGGTTCAGCAAGTATATTTCTGCAAAATCAGCCAACCATATAAAAACCCAGAACAAAGAACAAAAAGGTGAGGTGTGTTTTTTATATATAGCTTTTCTTCAGGTATACTGAGCAAAGTAATGCCTGGGAATGCTAATCCAATAGGTACGTTTCTCCAACAAATCTTTTGCACTTTTAATAAATATTAGGCCAAAATAGCAACATCTTTTTCAATTCAAAGATATATTTATAAAGTGAGAATTACATATCATATATATATAAGTAATATTAAATGCTATCAGCTCTGGAAAAGACATGTATAGTGTACATAACAAAACAGAGTTCTTTAATTTCTTGACTATTAACAACTAGTTTTCAAAAAATGATCCACTACTTAATTTCCAAATAGTAGCTACAACGATTAAAAAAAAAACAGAACGCCTTAATCAGATCATATCATTCCTTTGTTTAAAACCCTCTCAAGGCTCACATTGTTCTTAGGATAAAATCCCAAATACTTACAACGTCCTATAAAGCCCTAACTAATTTGGTTCTTCCTTATGCCAATCTCAAATCCATCATTAGCTCACTGACTAAAGGTGTACTTGGGGTACACCTTTATGTCCTTATATCTGCCAAACTCATTTTCATCTCTGAGCTTTGAATGTAGCAGTGTCCCTTGCTTTTACCCCACTCTTTCCCCAGGACTTTGAATAACTAGGTGATCCTACTTATTTAGGCTTCAGTTTATGTATCACAAACTCAGAGAGGCTTTTCCTGAACACCCCATTTAAAATGGTCTCCCCATTCTCTCTCATCTCTTTGTTTTCAAATAGTGACTCTCTTACCTGAGTACCACTTAAACATGAATCCATGCTTTCCAATCCTTTTGGAAAGCATACTTTTAAATACACAAGGGAAGCTTGAGGATTGCCATTAGTGAGTTACTCTTTATTATGCCCATGTTACATTTATGATGTGCTTGTTCCCAAACACATTAATGTTAGTTGTACTCTTGCTGTTATTTACAGGCATACTTTAGAGATATAGCCAGTTCAGTCCCAGACCATTGCAATAAAACAAATATTTCAATAGAGTGAAATGAATTTTTTGGCTTCCCAGTGCATATATAAGTTACACTGATACTATACTGTAGCATATTAAGTGTGCAATAGCATTATGTCTAAGAACAACCCAATGTATATGTAGCAATTAAAAATACTTTTTATTGTTAAAAATGCTATTTATCACCTGAGCTTTTGGTGAGTTATAATCACTATATCAGATCACCATAATAAATACAATAAAAAAGAAAAAGTTTGAAATACTGTGAGAATTACCAAAATGTGACATAGAGACAAAAAGTGAGCAAATGCTGTTGGAAAAATGGTGCCAACAGACTTGCTTGGTGTAGGATTGCCACAAACCTTAAACTTGTGAAAAAAAGAAAAAAAACCCAACCAGTATCTACAAAACACGTTAAAGCAAGCCCAATAAAATGACGTACGCCTGTATGGGTACAGATAAAAGCATAGATGGAGGTATATAGATATATAAAGAGAGATATAAATATGTATATGTGTATATATGGAACATGATTGCAAAGAACAAAAGATTATTACTCTGAAAACTATTCTGAATATATATTCATCATGAATATATCTTCATCGTGTCAACTGTGCTTGTTCATAAACCAGCTTATATACTTAGTACTAATTTTTGTGATATGTATATAGACAGACATATTATTAACAGGATGAAAAAAGGTTATTTCTACAAAAACACTGAATGTTTTGAAAAAACCTATAAAGGTTAAGTGTATAAAAAGGGATGATTACTAGATTTTGTGGGGGCAAGATAATCGAAAATAAATACTTAAAAAAATCTTTAATATCTAGAATTAGGTACTCAGATTAATTCATAAATTGTCTAAATCCTTATTCCACTTTAAAGGAAGTTTGAAACTAGTAATCATGCACAAAGCATTATGCCAAAACTTTCAAATTTCTTGCACAAATTTTTCAGGTAATGGAGAAAAAAAATCCTTGAGGAAATTTACTCTGAAATTTGGTACTACCAGGGTTATTTCCCTTCTATCTGTAACTGGGATTACCCAGGAAAGATACCAACATGCCCCCATTCTAGTCCTCCTCGTTTCCCTACTACATGATGTTTGTTCTATGTTCAGGGAAACTGAATATGCTTTAAACTCTTGCTAATTAAAATGTGGTCTTTGAAAGCCTGTTAGAAATGCAGAATCTGAGGCCCCACCCCAGACTTGCTGAATCAGAATCTGCATTTTAATAAGATCTCCAGGTGATTAAAGTTCAAATAAAAATTTGAGAAGCACTGCTTAAAAACTAATCCTGAAAGAAAGAAATAAAAAACTGAAAAAAAGCACCTTAACAATATTATGACAAAAAGAAGGGATTTTTAATTTACCTGCCTGGCTGTCCCTCCATTGGCACAGCAGACCAGGAACTGACAAAAGTCACTACTGAGATCAGGTAAATAAAGGAGACGTTTCCAATAAATGCTTCATTTCCTTGGGACATATACCTAGGAATGGAATTGCTACATCATATAACTCTGTTAACCTTTAAAGGAACTGTCAGACTGTTTTCCAGAGCAACTGTACCATTTTATATTCCCTCCTGTAACAAATCAGCATTCTGGTTTCTCTAAATCTTTGTCAATACTTGTTAATTTTTTTTTCATTATAACCTGCAAATGTATATGAATTGGTAGTTTTGCTTTGCAAAAAACAAGCAAACAAAAATCCTCTTCCTTCACAGGTAATTTAGTTGTAGAAAGTTAATAGAGAAACCCCACTGACATGATGTAGGTAAGCCAGCAGGCAGGGGGAGCGTTCAAGTTCCGCTACTCCTTGTCAATTTCAGACCCCACTGCAAGGGAAAGAGGACCTGGCCGGTTCCTAACTACTGAGCTACCACTTTACCACCCAGCAGGAGGAAGGAAGGTTTCCACTGCCCCTACAACAGCCCAGCCAATGAGAAGCCACAAGACTTGGAACTCCCAGTTTACTTCAATGGCCTTTTCCTCTATAACAGCTACGTATTTAAATATTTCTATGCACCAAATAGAAAGGAACCATATAACAAAAGCAAATAAAAATAGCTACCTACCATTTGTTCTATTAATTTATTTTCAGTATAGTTACCGGAAATGATCACATTTCTCTGCTGCAATTTATGCCTTTAAATTTTGTCTTTGAACTTGATCATAATTAAGGATATAAATTAACCAAATCAACATTTGCAAATTAAGTAAATTAGGATATTCCCCCCCAATTAAAGTTTATTTTGGGTATAATTTATTCAACTCAAAACATTTCTAGTACACAGAAGTTTAAATTCAAATCAAGTTTTGTCAAGTGATGACATCAAAGCATCACTCAGTCTCTGAAGATGACCTTGGAACATGTGAATTTCTCATCTTCATACGTGTTCAGATTACTTGTGTTCCAGTCCTAATTTGGGGATTTGTTTGCCTAGAGGGGAAACAAAGCTTGCTTAATTAGAATGTTTTGTGGATTAGAAGTGAGATGATTTGTAGAATCTTTGGTTGGTGAGGATTTTGTTGTTATCATTTTCAGATAAACAGGTGTTAGCAGCTTTCCGCCTCTCTACTCAGTGCCTTTTCCAGGTCATGCAAACTAGTTAAGCCTTGGGCAATACTAACCTCAATTTAAAATGACCCAAAGCCATTCCTCTTGAAGAATGAGAGCTGGATTATCTTGGGTAGAGGAGAAAAGAGGCTTTTCTGCATCTCTTGTGCATTCCCCCTTTCACTCAGCATTATTCACCAGGAGCAGGAAGACTGACAAGCTGGTCACTGAGACAGCCAGACCAGTCAAGGCAGGATTGTGAAATGGATGTCCTTTTTTACACGGTAGTAAAAAAGTGTCTATCAAGAACTTCCCAAATGCCAGGAGCTTGACAGATGTCACCTCTAATTGGACTAGAATCTGGAGGTAGTGGGAAGAAACATGCTTAGAAAAATTAACTAGTTTGCCATGAGTCACAAAGCTTATAGGAAACAGAGACCACCATTGAATCTAAGTTTGTGTGACTCACGTGCTGACTCTCTCCGTTACATCTTTCTGCTTTAAGCAGGATATAGTGAGAAGGCAGAAGGGTTTCCACAATGGGATTTGAATGTGGAGGAACATCCATTTCCACTAAGTGAGGAAATTTATTACAAGTGTAGAAGAGGGGAATTTTAGGGAACAATCAAAGATTTATAAAATCAATCTTTTGACCTTCTGTTTTTTTTTCCTTCCAAGAACTAAGTACTAAACCTGGGCTTTGTTAGAATAGATGAAAAACAAAACTGAGAATGTAAGCATGTTTATATGGAATGACAATAACTTATCAAAAATATGTAAAACTATTTTCTTCTGGATAGTTCTAGTCAGTATCTAACTTAAACAATCTTAAGATCTATTTTCCCTGTGACTTTTTTTTGAACATCTTTATTAACATGTATAATTTACATACCAAAAAATTTACCCATTTAAAGCATACAATGAATGAATTTTAGTATAGTCATAGTGTTGCACAGCCATTACAACATCCTATGTTTAGAACATAAAAAAATTTCATCACCACAAAAGAAACCCGGTTCTCACTGGCATTCAATCCTAATCTCACTCCTCACTCAAATGTAGGCAACCAGTGATACGCTTTCTGTCTCTACAAATATTCTGAATAATCTATATAAATTAAGGAAATATACACCACATAGTCTTTTGTGACTAGCTTCGTTCAGTCAGCATGTTTTCAAGAGCCATCCACATTGTATCAATTATCAGTACTTCATTCCTTCCTATGGCTGAACAATATTCCAATGTATGGATATATCACCTTCGTTTATTTATTCACTGGTTGATGAATATTTGTGTTGTTTCTACATTTTTGCTCTAAAGAGTGCTGCTATGAACATTTCTGTGCATTTGTGGGTGCCCATTTGTTTCATTTCCCTGGGACATATACCTAGGAGTGGAACTGCTATATCATATGATAACTCTGTTAACCTTTAAAGGAACTGTCAGACTGTTTTCCAGAGTGACTGCACCATTTTACAGTCTCACCAGTAATGAATCAGCATTCTGGTTTCTCTACATCTTTGTCAACACTTGTTAATTTATTTTTCATTATAACCATGCCAATGTGTATGAAGTGGTAGTTTTGCTTTGCATTTCCTTGATGGCCAAGGATGTTCAGCATCTTTTCATGTAGTTACTGTCTATCCTTTGGAGGTATGTCTGTTCCCCATAATATATTTACTGTTAAGTAAGACAAAATGTGTTACAATTTCAGCATTTCTATTTTAGGTAAGCAGATAATCAAATGACATAGTCCCTAAAACATGAAAGAAATTCTTTTGTGATTTAAGAACTGACCTGTAAAAGGAGTCAAATGGCAATGACAGAAGTAAGAGTTTTCCATGATATTCTTATACCCTTTTGAAAAATCTAAGAAATAATTTTCAGGGTTTATACATCTTGATAGGGTTCAGGACACACTACCCCAAAATATGGCACCTTGACATATGGAATATTGTATGCTGAAGGAGTCTGGAAAATATGTCAGAAACAAGAAGTTTACTCTGATCTTTCCCATATCCTTCTCCCCAGAAACAGGTCATAAAACCCCCTCATAAGAGGTGCTTCTCTATGTCCTGGGCAAAGGAACCAAAGATAAAGAAAGAGATGCCTAGAAAAATCTAACAATAGGCCTTGCTGAATTTCCCCCAGTTCACTACACTTAATTCATTTGATCACTGACCTACCGTATTTGTACATTATTTCTCACTCTCCATCAAACCTACCATAAAAACACTCAGATCTGTTTCTTTGGGTCTTCACTTCCTTATGTAGTCTCCTGCAGCATGTAAATTCATCTTAAATAAACTGGTTTTCTCCTGTTAATCTACCTTTGTCAGCTTAAGTTTTAGACCCAGCCAGGGACCCTAAGAGGGCTGAGGGAAACTCTGTCCTTCCCTAGACTGTGAAGACATGAGTCAAATCTGAAGGAAATGGAGAGTCCTTTTCTAGGGAGGCAATACAGTGTTGTAATAAACAACTTGGTCTCTGCCTGTGTTTGAATTCTGGCTCTAACAATATTACCTGTGTGACCCATTTCTATGCCTCACTTCCAAAATCTATCCACTCAGCTAACTACCACCTAAAGTAGTTGAAAGGAATATTTGATAATGCATTTTGCACTATGCCTACTTATAGTAATCTCTTGATATGTGATACATACTAGATATTGATATTATTCCATAAAAAAACAGAACTTCAGACACTGAAGCCATACAGCTAAGTGAAAACATGAGTCAGCTCTGTTTATTGCTCTATATCTTCTGAAAGAAAGGCAGGCATGAAGGATGGAAGGAATCAGCTTAAGAGGAGGCCCTCTGCCTCCGGAGAGGACAGGAAGAACCAAGAAAAGTCAATTCCAGAGAAGGAGCCATTTTAAACTAGTTTGTATGTTAAACTAGTCTGTTTAAAGACTGTAAGATCCAAGCAGGGAAAGAAAAATGTCACCTTTCTCCTTTACTACTTCCCCCTATATTCTCTTACGTAATAAAGCTGCATTTTGTACAAAAAGAAATCTAATACAAAGTTTACAATGGTGAAGACAATCTTATGTTGAAAAACCCTCTCACAGCTACTGTTTGACCCAAGACCTTTCAAGCTCCTGAAATCTTGTTTTAGACAAACCAATAGAAATGGTATCAGGGTTTTATCTAGCTTGAGCTTTTACAGCTTATATATTTCTATTTCCTTTAGCTTTATCCAGTACAATAGAGTATGATTTTCAAAAATGTGTTTCCCTTTATCTAAAGCAAACTTCAAAACCCAATAAAAAAGTTTGAGGAAATATTTGTGCTATTTGTAATAATGTTATAGGAAGGGTACATGTATTTTAAATGTTTGCTTTATGAATAAAGTGTTCAAGTACAACTCAGGTCTTTTTCATGTGAATGCCCAAAATGTAATCTGTTTCTCAGAAGAAATGTAAAATTTGCATGTAATCTACTTGCTTTGGTCTGAAGCCTTCCCAGAAACTCCCTATTAATGGCTTTCCTTGCCAGTTGCTTGAAAGGAGCCTCAGAACGTCAAAAGGTTGTGAAGCTAGCTGCCTAGGTGTTGCCCTTTATACTTGCTAATGATTATTTTTGAGCTAAGTTTTGAGACCATGCTGAGAAAGCAAGACCTCTTTTTCCCTTAATCCACTCAACTCTTCATTTTCTAATTAATCTTATCAAACTGTTAGGGCTAAATATGCCAACAGTGAGAACAAAAAACCTCTCCCTGATCTTTAATCTTTTCTTCTTTCTCCCTTACTCAACTCACAAGGAAGATTGTAACATTTACCCAGACCTTTTGCTGCAAGGTTAAAAAAAAATAATAATTTATTAGGGAAGTTGATCATGAAACAGAAATATGATAATTCCCCTTTCTTACCTATGGTCCTGACCAATTTCCTTTCCTTCCCATTGGAAAAATCAGGGCTTTATTAAAGATGCATGTAACACACACAAATACTGAGGTCATTTTTCTAGGCCGTCCCAAGAGCTAGTACCTCTCTGAGCATTAAGTATATAATGAGATCCTTGGTTCTGCCCCAGTGACTGGCATTCTTTGGACATTGTGACAATAGTCTAATTACAGCCAGGGTGTGGGATACTGGAGGCAGAAAGAAGCAGAGTCTATGTGGTTGCTTTTCAGAGCCACTGGTGAGTGTATTTATTAAGATGTAAAATTTTCAGCTCTGTTGTGGCAGACTTTTAAACAGTTGCTCCTAAAAATGCACTATACCTTTCTAAGAAAACAAAAACAAGAACACCAAGATCTCTACACACTGAGTTTGTAAAGAAGGGACAGCTGAATCATACATTTTGCTTCAAGGCACTGTATTTTAAAATCCAAAAAGTGTCCTGAGTATAACCGATAGTAACACCTGCAACTGTGTATCAGAGAAATGAAATATACAAGAATGTTCATAACAATCCCAGGACTCAGATGTCTATCAGTAATACACTGGAGTATTCATACAGGAGGATACTAAACTGCAATAGAAATAAAAGAAATAAAGTTGACCCTTAACTAACATAGGTTTGAACTGTGGAGATCCATTTATACCTGGATTTTTTTTCAATAAATATGTTGGATAAAATTTTGGATGTTTGAAACAATTTGCAAAAATTTGTAGGTAAACCACATAGCCTAGAAACTTAAAAAAATTTTTAAGAAAAAGGTATGGCACACATGCATAAAGCATATGTAGATAGTCTATTTTATCATTTACTACTACAAAATTTTTAGAAAAAAGATAAAACCTAAATGTGATATATTCCCAACAGGGGGTTAAACAATGAGATATTGACAAAAAGCCCATGTGGTGAAGTGCATGCCAGGAAGTTTCTCAGGCTGGGAGGGGGAAGGAAACTGAGAAGGAATGGGCTGTGCGTATCTGTGGAAAAAGTTTTTAGCCAGCCAATAAAATAACAACAAATGTAAAGAAAGCCAAATATGTATATGACATGCTTAGGTGACATCAGGAAAGAAGGAACCCTGTAGTACTCAGCCAATGAGGAACTCACGTGCTAAGGAATAAATTGCTTGGTGTAACCTCCCTGAGTGCACCTGCTCACCAGACACCCAATCTTGCAAGACCATCATTAAAGCCTCGCTCTGCTATTCTCTTTGTGTCCACTTACTGAGTTCAGACCAGTGAGGGTATTTCTCACAAAAATCAACAGCAAGTTATTAGCAGTTCAGTTTTTGGGGAACCAAAAATCATTCATGGATTTTCCACTATGCAGGGGGTTGGCACCCATAACCCCTGCATTGTTCAATGGTCAACTGTACAACTACATGCAACAATATGATTCTGAGGAACAAAATGTTGAGCCAAAGAAGCCTGGAATAAAAACTGGTTTTATATGATCCCATTTCAAAAATCAGGAGAGCATCTGCTTTTGAGGAGAAAGGAAGAGATAATTTGGGGGAGGGGGTCCCATAGGGGGCTTTGAGGGCTTAAAACAGTAGGAGTTACACAGGTAAGTTTACTTGGTAATATTTAATTGAGCTGTACATGTCTGATTTGTATACTTTCAGCACACTTAATTTTAATAAAAAGCTTAAAATTGCTTAGAAGCTCATTTATTTCAGGATGATCATTTAATTACATTAGCTTTGGATCAATGCCAGGAGATAAGAACAAAAGAACAGATAACAAAGATTAATGAAACACCTGCTATTACTTTAAAGTAGGTGTTTTCACATAAATTTCTTCAGTGAACAGCTTCGGACTCATTTGTGACCAAAGAGAACAGCCCAACAGTGTTAGAGGCTAACAACAACTCAAAATGTTTAAATTTAACAAATTTTTAGTAGATGACACAGTTATGAAGAGGAATAGAGGTGGAATCCTCTTCAGAATAAGACTCATACTGATAGGTTCCTCTTTTCCTTTGCTTTTCCTGATTGCTTTTTTGACCATTCTTTGTTCAGATAAACAGTGGAGGAGAATGTTGAATTAAAATAGATTTTTTTTCTCCTTCTGGTTCATCAGTAACTTTTTTAAACTTTGAATAACATATAATGGCTTAAAGAAGGCTTTACAACGCTCATCAGTTTTAGGCAAAGGGTTGTTTGGTATCTTTGATTTGAACCAATGCTTTCCAGCAGAATGTTCTGCGATGTTGGAAACGACCCTCCGTAATGTGGTTATGACATGCACTAGCCGCATGGGCTACTGAGCACTTGAAATGTGGCTACTGTGACTGAGGAAATGAATTTTTACTTTACTATAATTTTGACTAACTTACAGATAAATTCAAATAGCCACATATGCCTAGTTGCTACTCTATTGGACAATCCAAGCCTTGATAATCAGCTGTTCCTACATTCTCTCAAAAGGTTCTTGACACTTTCTGAAATGATGAAGGGATGTTGAAATAACTAAAACCAAGCAAAGACTGACTGGGAAGATTTATAAAAAGACAAAGAAATAAGTGTAGTTTGTGGGCTTGCACCATTACCAGAAATAAATGGATTTCTCTGGAAAACTTACCAAAGAACTATAGAACTCAAAAAAATAATCAGCAGTATTAAATGAGTCCCAGGAAAAACAACTGTTAATATTTTAAAGGTATCCTGTTAAAAACAAGACAGCAGGCCCCCAAGTGGAGTCACTTAATGCTAAGTCCCCTGTCACCCAACCAAGACATAATTATGATTTGAATTCTCCCAGAAATGGAGTCTTAAACCAGTCCATCAGGAATTGCCTGACTAGTACTAGTTAGGAAATGTTCCTGATAGACCCCAACCATCCTCTAAAAGAAAGCAATTTTGTAATAACCAATATGCTTTTTTTGCCTAGCATCAACTTCCTTGTCCTGCTTACTTCTGCCTATAAAAGTCTTTCTTATTGTACAACTCCTCAGAGCTCTTTTCCATCTGCTAGATGAGGGACTGCCCAGTGTGAATTGATTTTCCTCAAATAAACTCTTGAAGTTTTTAATATGCCTCAGTTTATCTTTTAATATTACAAAATAGCAGACTTTAAATATATAGAGGAAACTGAAGGCGAGGTCTAAAAGCAATAGACTAGTGGACCAAGAAACCTTTGCCTAGGATCTGTTAAATAACTGGCATTAGCTTGCGGGTCATCCTTTCATCTCAATTTAGTAAATACTCCCAAATCAATCCTTACTAATCCCTGGCCTGGGGGCTGCAGCATGCAGAAGGACAGTCCAGTGTCTCAGAAACACGGGAGATAACTTCCTGTTTTTTTGGACTTGACAGTGTTTAAATTTTTTCCCTTGATAGATTATGTCTTGACCTGAGCAAAACTACAATTTTACTTCTCCATTTTATTTGCAGAAATTAGTCTTTCTCAACAAGGTCAGCAAGATACGACTCCATCACTCATATTTTACCCATTTCTGCTGTGCCACTTCACAGGTGTCTTAGGGCATCTCTCAAATAGCTTAGAACACAGTGGACTTAATAGAATAGTGACCTTTTAAACCACTTTTATGATTTCTAGGACAATGCTATGATTCACATGCTATCTAATAGTAAGATTGATGTACCAACTATGTCTGAAAAATTACAGCTATAAAGTTACCTGAAGAATTTCTTGTAAAATTTTTTCCTCACTGAAAACTACTGTCTTCCTCTCATAAAGTAGAAATAAACTATCCATTTTTAGACACTTAAAAAACATTTATTTCACATACACACACACATAAAATTGGAGTAAATATAAAGCCAACTCTGAATTAAATGCTGTTTCTTCAACTCTAAGGCCTCCTCACCCACTTTTTAATATACGAACTACCATTTTATGCCTCAGGATGTATCTTAGAGGCAAAACAGAAAAGAAACTTTCTAGTCTGCAAGCAGAGAAGGCAGTTTTGACACAATTATTGCCCAACCAGGTTAATTATATTTTAGCTATGAAAGAATGTAAATGGTTCATCCATATTGTCACTTCAAATTATTTACATTGGTAGTAGAACATTTAATTAAACTTCAAATTACATGTGGATTCCTAATCATCTTTTAAAATGTGTTCAAGAAGATTACATTGTAAAGCAGTGTGAAATGTAGAGAGTTTACTTGGTCAAGACAGTCTGTCATTGACCAGACAGCACATTTAAAGGCAATAGAAACTGCTCAACTTCTTAGAAGGCATCACCAAATTTTCAAAGTTAAAAGAGATAAGTGCAACTGATTAAGACATCCTGATGGGCCCTCAATCAGGTGCCAGATATCTGTCAAAATTTCCAGTTCACTTTTAAGAGAAGCTGTTTAAATTCTAGCATTGCATAATTTGATTAAGTGAGCAAGTGAAAATACAAATGGAACTAAATAGGAAAAAGAAACAATCGCTTAGTATTCTCCAATACATCTTTCCACATTTGAGTCAACTCTTAAGGCATGAAAAGGTCAACAGCACAGTGAGGGTCACAAAAATCAGTATATCACAGGGATGGTATAACTAGTTCCTATGGCCAAAAGTATAATAAGTCATTACACTTCAAATGTTAAAAACATCTATTTTCAATTTTTGATCATATATATATATATATACAGCACAGACAAAAGTGGTGTGCAATTGGATAAACATATGTGGATTTTTTATTTCTGAATGGTTCATATACACTGAAAGCACTACATCCACAAACACATAAAGTAAAAAAGAAAAATCCTTCAAAAACACAGTGAGATCACAAAAATGAGACAAGAAATTGACAAAATTGACAAAAACGGAAGTTAAAGTCATATCACATGACTCAGACTGAAACACACCAGCAGCTTCCAATATCATTCCATATAAAATAAAAAGACTTAACATTGGTCCACAAGATCTTTCATGATCTTCCCCTTCCTGAAACTTTTCACCACCCCAACTTCTAACCCCATCTTTCTGACTTTATCTTCAGCCAATTTCCTCTTTGCTCTTTAAGCAGGTCCCACCTCAGGAATGCACACCTGTGTCCATTTACCCAGGTATCCACCTAAGAACTCCCTCACTTCCACTGGTTGCTGATCAATTATGAGATTAGCCTCTTTTGGCCACCTTCTATAAAATATTATAGAGGGCCAATCTTCTTCACATTGCTTTATTTTTCTTCATAGCACTTATCACCACCATTCATGTTTAGTTTTCTATTTGCTGGTATTTTAACAAATGTGAGCCAAGTGGTATACCAAGATGTGTGCTAAGCAGAGCATAGACCTGGTTTTGTTTAGTGCCTGACACCTGGCAAGTTCTCAGTGCATGTTTATTAAACAAAGGAATGAATAAAATTAGAGTGGTGAACAGGAATATAAGGAAATCTACACATAAAAATATATATCAGAACAAAGCCACAGACAATACAAGAAAAACAGAGGGTTTTAAAATAGTCATGGACAAATTTATAACACTGCTAGGTTGAATAGTGTTTCTCCACAATTCATGTTTTTCTAGGAACCTCAGATAGTGACCTCATTTGGAAATAGGATCTTTGAGAACATAATTAGTTAAGATGAGGTCATACTGGAGTTGGGTGGGCTTTAAATTAATTTTCACTGGTGTCTTTATAAATGTCAAGAAGTGATGGACAGAGAAACACACAGAAGGCAGAGGGCCATATGATGTGGAGCAGAAGAGTGATGCCTGTATAAGTCAAGAAATGCCAAGGAATGCAGGCAACTCCCAGGAGCTAGGAGAGAGGCATGAGACAGATCCTTCTTTAGATGCTTCAGGAGTGTGGTCCTACCGACACTTTGACCTTGGACTTCCAGCTTCTAGAACTGTGAGAGAATATATTTCATTATTTTAAGCCACCCAATTTCTGCCAGTTTGTAATGGCTGCCCTAGGAAACTAATACCACCTATAAAGGAACTGCAATCAGATTGCCATCCTACCAGTAGCTACGGAAGCCAGGTGACAGTGTTACCTTCAGATGCTAAGTGAAAATACCTACTGACTTAGAATTGTGTGCCTGGCTTCCTCACTTAAAAATGAGTACAAAATAAATATATTTGAAGAATGTAAAGTAGAAACTAGCATGAACAGGCCCTCACTGATTAAACTTTCAAAAATATGCTTCAGGGAGAAGGTATATTATTCCATTAAAAATCTCTGTGATGCAAGATAGAATGGTGAATAAACAGGTAAACATGTAGGAAATCTAAACAAATATTGGTTGTATAGCACAACAAAAATAACACCATCTAACTTGGGAGTAAAAAAATAAGATAGTGCAAAGTTTTGAAGGAAATGATCAGAGTTTAAATTGTTCAGTATAATTTAGGAGTGGAGTAGAAATGCTGACCAAACTTCAGCTGATTTTAAAATGCATGTTATATTTTTAATGTTAATTATTAAAAGAAAAGGAGTAGAGTTAGAAGGGACAAAATGGTAGACAGAAATAAAGAAATATAAACAATAAAAGTAGGTGTGAAATGAATATAACTACAGAAAAAGAGGGCCAATACAAAGTTAAAAACACTATCATAGAAATATTTCTAAATTGTTAATTGCAGTAAATACAAATAGATCAAACACACCAGTTAAAAGACAGATTGCCATATTGAATTAAAAAACATATCATGTTATTTCAAGTGACATGCCTTAAAAAGTACATTAAGGTTGAAAAATAAAAGGATGAAATATATTTACCAAGAGAATAACAATCAAATACATAGATATGTTAATATCAAAATAGAGGCTTAAAAACAAAAAAGCAATAAAAGAGATAGAGGGTCACTTTATAATGATAAGAGGGACAATTAACAAATAAGACTCAGCAATTCTAAATTCCTTCATATCAGATATAGGCTTAAGATAAATAAAGCCAATGTTATAAGAATTATATGCAGAAGTAGACAAATTAATAATAATGGGAGATTTTAAAAAAATACCTATCTAAAATTGTTAGCTCAAGTAAGCCTAATATTTATAAGGATACAAAAATTTAATTAACATAAATAAGTTTGACTGAGTAGCCATAGATAGAACACTGCCAGAAATTAGAGAATGCTTATTCAGTCATGTAACATATATGGAAATTGACCAAATTCTAGGCTGTAAGCCAAGTCTCAATGAATTACAAGAAAATAGCATTAACTATATTCTTTGACCACAATTTGATTAGAAATAAATAACCAAAATTAACCAAAAAAAAAGAAAGACATTTTTGGAGAATAAGTTATATAACCCCTGAATCACTGAACTGAGTTTCCAACTTAATAAGTTAAAAATAGAAGAATTAGATGCTGTTAACAATTTCAAAGTGTGCATCAACAGTGATAATCAATTGCTTATTTTTCTCTAAAATTTGTTACTAAATTCATATATAAAAATAATATTAGATGTTTACTTTCAGTGGGGGGAAAAGAATATGTAGAGTACAATTCCAGCTTAATTTTTAAAAACTTGGGATGGTGAATTATTGTAGATAGTCCAGATTATGTACATACATTTTTAAAAGTAATAATGAAAATAATACCTCCTGAATTACAACATTATGTTAATGATAAAGGACAGATGTGTACATAAGCATGTCTTTCTAAATCTACCTTAGATTATTTTTGGATCACAATTAAAAAATAGATACAACTAATAGTTCTTAACACTTTCTGAATTGAGACGCACAATAATAGGTGAGGATCAACTGAGGAAATAGACATTGTAAATCTTTATGATGTGATTGTACAGCTCATAATTCCTTCTAAAATGCAAAACAAAAAAAAATCCTTAGCTGTGATAGATTTGTAATGACTGCCCAATTACAAAATTGATGGTCCTAATGGCTTCCTCAGGTTTTACTGTGAACTGAGTACTAGCTGCATCCTTTACATACATTATCAGGTTTAACCCTTACCATACCGTTAATTAATAAGTATATTGCGGTGGGGAGAATACTTTAAGACACACAAATATCTTGTTTTCTAATATAATTTTGCATAGTAATTTTGGTATCTATTGCTGATTCTAACCAGTAACAATTACTACTGTGGGTTGCCAAACTGTAATTTTTTACTTCCTTTGTTTATAAATTAGAATTCTACTTTAGGAAAGAGCTGTTCCTTTTGTCCAAGTTACTGTTTGTTCAATTATTTAGTTATATCAGATGGACTCATGGATAGTTATTTAATGCTATGGGTTATAATTCGTTATTACCATTCTATTTTGTTACTCAGATTGTCCAAGTTTCGGTCACAGGCAGCTCTTCAAGTTGGTTTCTGTGGTCTTTCATCACGCCATTGCCAATTTTGAAACACTTCCTGGCTTCCTTGGTGGTAGGAGAGATTTCGGACTCACTGTATACTTTCTTTGCATCATCACTGGATCAACTATTCTCCAGCAAGCCCTGGTTCCTTTTATTGGAGAACAGTATAGAGAAGCCAAAATCTAATGCTAGATATATTTGCTGCTATAACCCAGCATATTTTAAGAAATAAAAATAAAACTGTATCCTTTTTGTCTATCTTCAGGGCCAACTGCAATGAAAGTAAATAGAATGACATCTGTCAAGAGGCACAGAGCAGAACTCATCTAATTGCAAATTTTGGTTGAATCCAGGGACCATATTTGTATCTGCTCTGTGCTGGCCAAGGAGACCTCAAAACACTGGGCATTCTGCTCCTGACACTTGGCTTGTTAAATCACAGAATCTAGGTCTTGCCTACAGATCATTTTGATGGAGCTAGAATAATGCCATCTATGCTTACAAAAAAACAGACTCAAGTCCTCAACTATAACAAGTGGTATAAAATTTGGCAAAGAGGCTCATCCTTATCACTGTATGTAGTTCTCAATTCAGCCTTGAGTCAAAAGACAGAATGCCAGTTTAAACTCATTAACCTTCTTGACGGACTTCCTTCAGCAGAGCATAAATAAATTTGACTGAGTTCAAGTTCCCGATGCCAGATTCTTGGCGCCAATTCCCTAACTGTAGGCACAATGCTCTTCTCTCCCAATAGCTACAAGCAGGAAAATGGCAACAGATTTTAAATTTAAATGACCTCAAGCAATGTGTTGACCTAAATTTTCTGTCAGTGATTTAAGAGGCATTCAATGGCTCTAGGCAAGAACAAAAAAAAGCTGGAAAGTTCTCCCGTGAATAATCTCAAGCAACTTCAGGGCCAGATTTTGTCTTCGGGTCTCTGCACATAACTCAGTCATGTTTTCATCTTGAGGGAGGCAACAGGACCTCTGCCCTGCAAACACAATCTGGGGCTCTAAATAGTCAGTGCTTTGGGGAAAAGACAGATAATGCCAGAGCCTGGAATCTTTGAAAGATTTCGTGAACAGAAAGTAGTCCTTTCAAGATACATGGAAAAGACAAGTAAATCTTAATAAATTTGAGGAGCACAGAAGTATAAATAACACATAGACAGGAAGCCTAGACGAATAAAATCTACACTTGGAGGGACTGTAAGGATGCTCAGTGGGAATGTGTATAGTCCTGAAACCCTTAAAAATAAAAGAAAACCTGAACTTCAAATTCATTGCTTGCATAATGTTGAAATGCTACTCCCCCCTACCCTTTTTTCTCAATGAACGGTCTGCCTATGTCGAGAGATCAGCTATATAATCCTGAGCAATCTTTGCTTTACAGTATGACACCACCACCCAAGTTAAAAATTCCAAGTTAAAATGAATAAAGCATTCTCCATTCTAAATAACAGAATAAAGGCTGTATATATCTTTCAAAACAGTTATCAAGTTATTCTGTCATTTTTAAAAAGGAATCATACATATATCAGATTTGAAATCTTTTCATAGACATTCACAAGGAAAGTACTTTATATCCTACAGCAGAATAACAGGTTTTCTTTCATTCTTGACAAATATAATCTATCACCTGGTATACTGCATATATTATTGATATGGATTACTCTTAGCAGCATAATAGTATATATTAATTATACTTTACAATGTTTAGTGATTAGATATTATTTTTGTTGATAATAGAAATGAATTTTCAGAAGACTTCTATAAAACTGCATTTAAAAATAACTTTCAAAGAGTCAGCTAAGTAACCATGAATTCTGTGCTTGATAAAAAAATTAAGCAACAACCACTTCTGCTATGTGGGTGGGTTTATGATACATTATTAAGTATTGTCCCAGCAAACTACTGAACTAGCAGATATTTCACTTCGAGGGTAAGTACCATTTATAGTACATTATTCCACAGCAGTGTTTCTTTGAAGAAAAATAAAAGGTAATCTGTCCATAAAACAGCTATTAAGTTAATCATAATGGAAGAGAGAAAAAGCCATTTACATCAAACTTGTGTTGCAAGAATTCACTTGCTGTTGCTCTTCACTAGAAGATCTTAAAATCATTTCAGTTTAATTCTCAACCAGTGGCATCTATGCATTATGTAAATTTGCTTATATTCTTTCATATGTGTCAAAAAGCTATCAGGTGGTCACTTAAGAGTGCTGGGCTTGTGGTAGGAGAGGGGGCCAAAGATAAATCTGATTTCTATTGAAACCTGTTTCTAAGCACCAGAGATTGGTCCTGGCCAACGTTTGTCAAAATAAAGAGGAGCGAAGGCTTAGTTTTAGGGCCGGGACACAAGAAATGATCAACGTACTTCTTCCATGTAGAATGAAATCTATTATATTGTAAATAAAGGCATAAGAGCTTCTTTGACAATTCCTTAATGTCCATTTATTTCTCAATTTTCTCAAACTATTAATCATTTAACCTCACTTAAAGGCAATTTGCTTTTATCTTTTCATGAAATAAATATGCTGTTATAACCACAGTTTCTCAGGACACTGCTCTTTGTTACACACACAAACACACACACACACTCATAACTATCTCTAGCTCTCTCTGCTTCTATTTACCTATCAATCAGTTATACATTTTTTTCTTTTACCAAAATAAAAATTACTTGAGGCCCAGGACACTATCTCTTATACTTTAATATTCTCCTTAGACTAGAGTATAATGTCTTGTACAGAGCAGACATTGAAATACTGGATAAAACTTTTTAAAAGAAAGAAAGTAGAGTCAGAGGAAGAAAAGGAAGAAGGGAAAAGTAGAAAGAAAGAAAAAGTATTGAAATGACCCTTAAAAAATCACAAAATTCATTTGCTAATCTCATATTCTGGACATAACAATTTTTACTGAAAATACATGGTTAGGTGCAGGAAAGGAGTTGGCTTATCAAAAAAACCATATCACAATATGTGTACCTTAAATAAAGGTAAAAAAAAGGGTTGAATAATGAATGGTTTATTGATCATTTGTATTTAAATCAGGGTTCAGATGATTGGACATGAAACTATGATCAGATTAATTAGTAAATGGCAATTTAGCATAATATAGTTCTTTCAAATTTATAATATTAATAAATTATTATTGGGCTAGGCAATACTAAATGACTTTGTTGCCAAATAATCCAATCATTTCTGCTGCAAATGATGCATCTTGTTATTTTAATTTTTATCTTTTAAAAATGAACTTTTCTTTCTTTATAATATTTGCTTTAGAGTCTTCCGTGTTAGATTTTTAGTTGCTCAACCCACATATATCTGCACACAATACAAATTAATTGTGCTCAAATAATGATTCAAGTTGTTAAAAATGTGAGTGTCATGGGTCTTTTTTAATGGCTAATAGTGAAAAGGAGAAGATTTACATCTCCAAGTGACAGCTGACTTGAATAGCAGAACATTTGTGGATAAAGTAGCTGATGAGATATGGAGCACAAAAATCTTCTTTTCCCAATAATGGGCAGCTTTTTATAGTCCACAGGTCAAAAGGCAGGATTGATATACTCTTATAAAAGGTAAAAATCCATACTCAGCACTTGCCTTATTAAATATCCACTCTCATTGTTACAAATGATGATAATGTTTTATTTAACCCTCCTAATTTACCCTTGAAATAGGAATTATTTTCATTTTAAAAATCAGAGAATTGATGTTCAGAAAGTTTAAGTACATGGTTCCTAGATCTCTAAAATGGGATGACAATACAAAACTTCCAGGGCTGGACTAGCAGTTTAATAGCATAAGCAACGAAAACACTTTAAGATCAGTGGTTAACAATGGAATAGGTTAACAATGAGGATGTATTCATTTCTAAAGGGCTTATCATTTTCTTAGGTTCTTATGTACATCTAGTGGGTAGCAAGCTGTCAAATGTCAATACAAAGACAGCATCTTAAGGAAAGAGATGCTTCTAAAAACAGAAAACACTTATTTTTCTAAAGAAAAATTTTTATTTTGAGAATTGGTTCAGCAAATTCATTCATTCGTTAAAGTGATGGCCAATGGAAAGAAAAATAATTAATTTGATTTATTCTCCTAAATAATGTTATCATTTCACATTTTCCCACAATATTGATGATATCCTGTCGACTTGTGTATTTTGTCAAATTGATGAAATGAACTCCTAGGTAATATTGAAATCACCCTACTTTAAATTCATAATTCACTTCACTTAAAAAAGTATATAAATTATGTGCCAACAAAATGAATATATTAGGTAGATTATCTGAAAAATATCAGTAATAATATTTCTTTGTATTTAAGTTAACTAAAAAATCAGGGATGTGAAAATAAAGAAAAACGAAAGACCAACAGATTAATTTTCAACTGGATATATTTTCAACCTTTCTTTGGAATGTAGAACAACTAACTAATTAGAGATCTACTAACCCATAATTAGAGATCTAATAATGGTCTAATGACCATTTCCAAGGGTCAGACCAGTGCTTTACCTAGAGAGAAAGGCATATCATATAGTCATTTTCTGAGCAGCTTTAGGGTTGCCAAGAAATTGAATAGAAGGAATACAGTTTCTCTGAAACTGCCATCTTTATTGTAAAGGCAGAGACAGAATTAAGCTCTGAGATGAAAATCTCATAGGAAATGTGTAGAACAGGAAACTGGCCCTCGGGTGGCTCCTTCAGAGAGTCCCGGCAGAGCCGTGGCATCGGTGCGATTCCCCAGGCTGGGAACCTCGCCGCTGTGTTTGATTCTTCTGCTAGTGTCTTAAACCACAGTAAGATGGACTCTTCTACCACATTTTTGAGTCAGATCATATAGAAAGTAATTTTGTGTGTGTGTTCATTTCTAACAAAGGACAAAGGGAATATAGTAGGAAATGGTTTGAAACACTATTTTATTTTATACTTCTATTTTTTCTCCTTAAGAAAAGGATACTCTAAAGTCATAGAAGATTGTTTTGGCATAATTCATAATGACCGGTTTCTGTCTCTTAATGCACTTATCTACATAAATAAACACTTGATTACATCAACCAGTATTAAAAAGTCAACTTTAACTTTTCAATATCAAGTAAAATAGAGGTTTTACTGAAATAACTGGTTAATTTAATCAACATAACTGAACATACTCAAAGCAATCATTTTTGGATTAACTGTAAGTAGGAGAAATAATTGTTGCATTACCATCCATCAATTCATCTTACCATCCATCCTTGTGATATTTATTGAGTGCCAGTTATGTTCCAGAAACTGACCTGATTATAGAAATAACAAACTTTCATACATGGTCTCATATATCTGGGCTTTTTCTTATAAATGGAAGCGCTCAGTTTGCCAAATCACCCAAGCACTTCTTGGAAAATCCATTCTAACAACATCATCTTTGCTCACAGAATGAAAAGGGATATTTTGAGTTCTAATATGTCCTTGATATTCCAATTAAAAACATCTGTTTTCTTGAACACAAATAAAAACGGGACTACATTAACAGCAAGAGTAAATAACATTTGCAATGGTAATGAGAGAAGTTTTTATAATTAAATATTTTCCAGTCACAGAAGTTATGAAGCATTACAAAAACTGCATGCTTCTCTTGTCAGCCATAACATGCAGCCCTAAGTTAGACACAGGCATCAAGTTGTTCAATTAAGCAGGTTCAGAAGGAGCATTTCTCATTTTTAGCTGGGAATCTACACTACACAATTTTCAACAATAAAGTTTCAGAATTGTTCTAGATGTATCCAGAAGTCACTCTATGATCAGAATTATCACTGTTCAAAAAAGAAGGGTATCAAGAATAGAATAAGGATGAGGGGGAAACATTCACTGTAAGTACTCCTTAATTAGGCTGAAGAATATCTGTAACTATTGCTTGGATGATGTCCTATTTTTTGAATACACCATGACAACCTTCCTATCTACAATGTTGATGTCTTTCCACAGCCCAGGAGTCATCTAGACCCACTTTACGGTCCATCATTAACCCTTTCACATTCAAGTTCTTTTTTGCCCTTCGGAAACTGCTCAGTTTACCAGTGGCCTACCAAGAACAATGATGATGATTATGACAGTGGAGGTGGTGGTGATGAATGATCCTGACCATGATGGCTTTCATTTCTGACCCACTTCTTGACCCTTGCTATGTCATTTGTCACTGCTGCCCCCTTCATCTTAGAAACCTCCATTATTCTTTTTTTTCAACATTGCCTCTTTTGTACCTTTTTTTGGGAATTCTGTCTCCTCTTTCTGAAACTGTTTTCAGACACTCAACTCTCAGTTCTCTAGAACAGCATGTCACAAAGCTTTCGTGGCTCTATGAATCATCTGAGGACCTTATTGAACATGCATATTCTGATTCAGTAGGTCCATAGTGAGGTCTGAGTTGTTCCATTCTAGTAAGCTCCCAGGTGATGGTGATACTACCCGTAGATCACACATTGAATAGAAAGATTCTAGTCATACACTCTTTAATAATGTAGCTACTAGACACATGAAGCTACTGAACAATTGAAATGTACCAAGCCTAACTGATACTTGCTCTTTATATAAAATATTCACCAGAATTCAAAGATTATAGTATGGAAAAAATGTGGAATATCTCTAATATTTTCATATGATTACATGTTGAAATTATTTCAGTTACATTGCATTAAATATTAAAATTTCACATTTGTTTTTATCTTTTTTAAGGGCATGATTAAAAAAATTTCAATTATATATGTGGCTTCCATTTTATTTCTATTGGTCAGCACTGCTCTAAGTCAGAGGTAGACATTCTGAGAACTAATAACCCTTAGGACTAGGATGTCTCACTTAATTGGCTCCTTCCAAGGCCTGAGATGGGCTCTAGTTAGTTTGTCTTTGTGGGGGATGGAAATGTTAATGACAGGGATGTGCACCGTGTTTGGTTTGCTAAGATATAGATAGAAACTTCCAGAGGGCATCATGGGACTACAGGACGGGGCGTAGACCCTCAGAATGCCAGGGTCTGCTTAAGACTTTATCATTGGAAACCTACGAGAGTCGTCTGCTCCTGTTGTTCCCATGAGTCTGAAGGTGTTTTTCACAAATGCTGTTTTTGCAGAGTACAGTTCTAGTTTAACCAAGCATGTAGCACACATAGAGCTCTGCTTTGTGTCTCTGATAATAATCAACACATGAAAAACTTTGATTGTATGAAAGGTTTAAGATTAATCACATTCTGTAACTTTCTGCACTCTTGTGATCTGCACCTGTGGTATTTTTAATGATGATGTAAAGATTTGAAAGCACACAATAAATAAGAGAGCAATAGAGAAAAAGGGTCTTTGCCCCTGAGCGCTGACCCCCTCGCCCTCTCCTCTCTTGCTGTAAAGTAAGGTGTGGAGTAATCTTTCATCCATCGTCTCAGGGATTGCCGGCATGTCTTTGTAGTTTTGTATTCTTTTCCTTAAACAGGACATTCCAAATTGCATAAGCTTCAAGCCTCATAAACCTGAATCTGCTCTGCTGACTATCCATAATTCACTGCTAGGACCTCACCTCCTGATACTATGCAGACAGACAGCTATACCCATACACCTAAATTTTCCCTGCCCTTCAGCATCATATTTCCAATTGCCTGAGTCATACCATTTTAGTCATCACGTCATCATAACTCTTGATTCTACCTGAAACAATAATTCTTATTTGTAGCCGATTATGAATCTCCTTGAGTATTTGCTCATGCGGTTCTCTCAGACAGATGGTTCAGCGACTCCCACTCTATAGATATGCTACTTACCCTCTGAAGGCTATCTAAAGACTCATCTTCAAAGTACATCTGAGTATTCCGGATCATAATGCTCCCTCCTGTAAGCACATGTGCAAACTGTCATCCATGTGTGTGTGTGTGTGTGTTTAGGGAATATTGTCATTTTAGGGTTTATCTAGGTTTCCCTTTACCACATCTCACCCCCAAACTTCAAACTCAACTATTTTCTAGGACTTCTAAGAATATTTAAGTTATACAACAAGCACTTATAAAATAAGTATCTTCACTCTGTTTTTACTGAGAATTTTAATTAGCAGAAAACAACATAAAACACCCAGGTCAAATCAAAGTGGATGGGCTACATAATAGAGTGGAGAATTCCCTGCTGGTCTCATTCTGAAAAACCCACTGCCTATGTGGCTTGACACATGAGTTCTTGGAAGATGGCAGAGGACACCTGTTTCTGATATTGAACTCTTGATTCCCTAAGGCTGGAGTATCTGCTCTGCCGAGCTGCACATGAGCCATCCATCTTCTGTTCTCAAGGTGCCAACAGCCACTCTGCTAGATGGGCTCTCTCGCCCAGGTCCCTCAGGCTGTGGTACCTCCCTTTCCCGTGTTTTGAGATACCACAGACCACACAGTGAGCTTTGTTCACGTAGCCTGTTCACCACCAATAGCATACAGGGACAAACAGATTTTGCTCCCTAGAACATGAGCTCTGAGACTGTTCTATTCTCCATGACATTCCCAGTATCATCTTAAACAGACATTAAAAGTGCTTAAGCTGGTAGCCACTAGCTCTTCTTCTTTTCACTTTTGTGCATTACAGGATCACTTTTTGTGTCATTGTCTCTCTGGTAGCCGTAGTACATATTTATTCTGTCAACACCTCACTGTCTATTATATTTAATTGACTTCCCAAGCCTTCATTTTTAAAGCAGGTTTTTTCTTATATTAGTTTTCTCTCCCTCAATAGATAATAAGCTTAAGAATGGTAGGGTCATAGTTCACATACATGCGACTCTGAAGTAGTGCATTATAGTTAAGAACTTCAGAATTAGATGACTTGGATTTAAATTCTGACTCTGCCACCTGCAAACTATTTGGCCTAGGATGTGCACTGAATCTCTTCTAAAGTATCAGTTTCTCATCTGTAAACTGGGCATAAAAATTAAACTGCCTCACAGGGTTTTTTTTAAGATTAAATAAAATAGTGCATTGAAAGTGCCCAGCATAATGCCTGATATGTATTAAATATGTTATAAATATTAGTTTCTATTACATATAGTAAAAATAAAAGAATGTAGCAGAGGACTTGAATATAAAAGGTTCAACAAATTATTGATTGACTGTCCTGAATTTTCTATATCTGAATACATTGATATAGTGAGTTCATCATCAATTAATTACATTCCTATTATATCCAAATTTTGTGCTATATATGTGTAGCATGATATACACAAATTATATGCCTACTCAATGCCAACTTTATCATTCTAAGCAGGGACAACCACCAGACGGTAGTATATAACTCTGAGACATTTTCTGGGCTATTCTTAACCTCTTAGTTTTTCCTAAAAAAGATGATAATAATGTAAAAGTAAGCAATAAAAACAAAAATATAACTTGGAAATGAATAATACACCTAGATAGTGTGGTTTAGTAGGAATGTGCCTTTGGAGTGAGAAATGTATGGAGCAGGGCAAGTGCTTATTAACTAGATCAGATCATTAGCTACAGCAAGAAACATTGCTTTCAGCCTACTATGCTCCAGAGTAAGAAGCCATCAAAACAGTTTATACTCGTTTTTCTGAATAAATAAGATTTCAAAAGAGCCTGAGTACATTTACATATATAAAAGACTAGAAGACATCAAAGAAAAGGGACATAACAAATACCATATCCTACTATCACTATTCTGTTACCTAAGATGAAAGACCACAACAAAGATGAAAAGCAACACACATACATGTGCGCACATACACAAGACATGTGCATATGCACACACACATTCACATGTGCACATGCACGCACACACATACACTAGACAATAAATGAGAAAGCCTCTGTAGGAAATGGCACATTATGATTTTACTATTAAAGTCAAACTCTAAGGAAACAGAGACCCCACCTAAAGCAGAAATATTAATACCTAAAAGAGAATCATAGTAAGATTTAAACTGAGAAATGTGAAAGCCTCTCAGTCTGTGGGGACTGAGGAATCCATTTGTGCCAACAGTTTACCTCTGACAGATATGAATGATTAACATGTAAAGAAGAAAGAGGATGAGTGGGTTCCCCAATCACTAAGCCCTCCCGATACACTTCAGTCCCATTGGTCTAGAGGCCTGAGATGTTTTCTGAGGAATGTTAAGTATTGCTTCTAGCAGAGGAGGCACTGGGATACCTGAAAGTTGATGGAAGAGGAAGTACACATTTCCAGTGACACCTCAAGAGAGATTATTCTCACCTTTTTTTGAAGTTATGCAACCCATGCCCTAGATTTAGCAGGCAAAGACAAAGAGTATTCTTCCATTCACTTAACAGAAACATGGATGGTCAGGTGTATATTATGAAAGGCCAGGATGCAGAATGGTGAGAACAGCTTGGGGCCATCAGGACCAGGCAGAACTTCTGATTCTAACTAATCAACCTTCTCTGATTCGTTTCTCTTATATTATTAGCTTGAGCTAATTTTAGAAGATGGGGGAAAGGAGTGAATAGTTGGTCCAGGTAGGGCAAGAGACATCAGTAGGATGTAGTTAGTATATGGTGCTGAACTAAAATCCTGGCTCCATCATTGATAGCTATGTGACCTAATCACGCTCATTAGTTTTAAGTTGGAAGGTTTCCCCAGAGAACATTACGAAATTTCCCAGAAGTGAAAGACCAGTATCACACTTAATCAAGAGTGCTTTCTTTCTATAAGAAAAAGTGATTACTTTGTGTACATGACGTTATAGGGGAAAAAAAGATTGAGTATTCTATCTTCATTGTAATTTAATACAGCCTGAGACTGAGCTGTAAGTAAATGCCTTGAAATTTTTATCCCATTATTGAGTCCTCATATTCAGAAAATGAACCAAATGTTTACCCTAAACATTTCCATCTGCTTAATATTTTACATGCAAAAACTGTTGTTAATACTTCTTTATTTTTTATCTTGTTTTACTTTTTCACAGCCTTTTTGGGGATTCACTTCAGGTGAGCCAGAAGCCAAAGGGGGTATCAGGTGTTTTCACAGAAAAAGGAAGATGGCTGTCTTTCAGTCTGTCCAGTGGTATTGCTATTATTTTAGCTCCTCACCTTATGGTGCAGACCATAAGGATCTCTGAATAATTTTTCATTGGATTGTCTGCTCTGGAATAGTAAAGATTTGGGGCTGTCTTCAGAATCAGGCTTTGGAGCAACTCTTAGAAATTGCAGCTGATATATCTGACATATTTCAGCCAATAAGTACTATTCTCTCCACACCCTCAACAACAACAAAAAAGCTTTAGCAGAGAAAGGTTGAGAATGGATTGATTTCCACAAAACCAGGGTTAATGAAATGGAATGAGACCCAAGGTCTAGCAGTTTCCAGGTTACTTTTAAAACTAAATTATTTTTTGTTGGTGATACTAGTTTATTAATGAATGCGTAAATACATGTTTGTACCAGTTATTGTGATAAGAACTTTATATATATTTGTCATTTAGTTTTCATTATGAGCTGCTGTATAGACAGGTATTATTATCAACATCCCCATAGTACTTCTGAAAAAATTTTCCATTTAATTTCCGCTATAACTTGATACATACACCGACAAACTAGTACCCCAATTTTACAGCTGAGGAAACTGAGGAACAGGCCCAACATCATAAAAATAGTGAAGTATGGTGGAACTAGAATTTGAACCAATTAGTCTGAATCCAGAGTTCATTCCCTTAACCAGGTTTAACAGTGCCTTCTGAACAAAACCTTACATAGAACTCACTTACATAAAGATATTTAAAGCGGACTTCCCAGCGGGGAGCAATACCGGGATATTTTGAGTTCTGCTCACTTTGCCTCTACGTTGCCTCTTTTCCAAGTCTGTCCCTTCAGCCCTATTCAATGAACTTCTCAGATTCTGCAGAACTCTGTTTGAAAATCACTGATAAATCTTAACCTCATTTTATACTAACATTCAAATTATAGCGTAAGCCAGGGTAAAAATACTAACATTCAATTTACAGTGTAAAACCTTGACAGTTTTGACAAGTACTGGTCACTTATTTTATAGAATACTCCTCTATTGAAGTTTTCCTGGTGCTTTTTCATAAGCAGTCTGATGTTATGGGTTTTTGGTACAAAGACCACAGAAGTAAAGAGCCACTTCCATTCCAGCCTCCCAAGAGTATATATTGTCCACTACACTTATTACTGTTATATTGACCTTCATTATCTGCTTGAGGGAATGTTTGTCAGATTTCTCCATCGTAAAGTTACTTTACCCCCACCTTTCTACACTGTGTTCTTTGGAAGAAGTCACTATGCTTAGCACACACTTAAAGTGTAAAGAGTTGTGTTCCATCTCTTTGAGGGTGGAATATCTACATAAATTATCTGGGATTCTTCTGATGGAGATTTGTCTCTTCTCTTCCATTACTTAATTAGTTATCTTTGTTAGAATGGAGTCATGAATATTTATTTCATACACTGGGTTCTAATTCAATAATACTTGATATTGGGTTCAAATTGTAGCTCTGGCCATTGGGAGCTCTTTCAGTTGGCTCCTGCACCCCCCTTCAATATACCCAATCTTTTCTTTTTTTTTAAGCACTTCCTTATTTTCTGATACTACAAGAAACTCCAAGTTTATTTTGAATATTTCCTGCCCCACTTCTATAATTGGCCATTTCTCCAAGGAGCTCTAGTTCTGCTATTAGAATGACACTAGAAACCAGGATCTGGGTGCTAGGTGTGATCCTTGCTTCTAGAGCTTTGTTACTTCTAGGTCCCCTCACTTGACTGAGCAAGGATATATACATGTATGTGTGTGGGTATTAACTTCTGTATATACACATAATCATAAATATTTCTCTATGTAAACATCTGTATTTATCTTAAGCAAAACATATTGATGTCTCCATTTCATCTATAAATACATAGATAATTACAGCCTCTTTCTCTTGCTTATATATAAAATCTCATTCTTAACTGTGAGAAATATGCCATCCATTGCCATTATTTTATCCACCACCTGCCATTCATTTACTTAACCATTCAGTTCCAATACACATGTATAGAAATATAAGAATTGTTAATCCATACTTTCATGTGTGCCCCCTTTTTTCATCCCATTTGCTGGTTGAAGAAATAAAGATTCATTTTTCATCTGTTACCCCAATGCACTATGTGCAATCCCACTTAAAGTTTAGATTAGTCTGATACTTGTTCAAGGCCACTGATGCACACATCCACCATCTAATCTCTCCACTCCTTAAAAATGGAATATTTATTCTGCTTTTTTCCTTGTCCTTGAACAGTTTAAATCATCTAGACATAAGAAAAATACAAAAGAGAATTTTCTTTAAAATTTTGAAAAAGATGAGAGAATTAAGGCTGAACTTTTCAAAATAATGGTCCTTTCTGCTATCACAGCATCATAATTTTGAAAAACCACTCAAAGAGGAAAAATGGGGAGAGTAGTCATAACTTGCCTGTTTACCTCACTAGGGTTGAGCCAAGCCAGGTCTCCCTTTTTCTATCTCATGACTGTGTTGAAGTGGTCAGAGAGAAGAACTAGTATTTCATTTATCACTACCTTTCTTAGTGTTTTCCTTAGGTATCAAAGGAAGGGTGGTGATGTTGGGACACGTATCAAACAGATACAGCCTTGACATAATATACTGAGCTTTGGAGAATTTTATAAACATGTAAGTCATTGGTATCATCCCTATAATTTTATCTTGAACAACCAAGTTAAAAAAAATCTTTAAAATAACAGGTTATCTTAAAAACATCAGGTTAAAGAGTTGTGGAAAGAATGGTCTACAGTTAAGTATTATCTTTATTTTCAAGGATCATTTGTTGCACTGTTTGCTAGATTTAGAAATCACATGCTTACAAGGAATATGTTTGAAATGGCAACCCTTCTGAATTCTCATACTTATGGAAGAAAAAGGTTGGGTGCATTTCCCAAGCCAGAGTCCTTACTTTTGCTCACTTTGCCATCCTGTCTTTCTCCATCTAACAAATCCCATCCATTCTTCAGGATCCAGCTCAGTCTGCCTTATTTTGGAAGGATACCTAATTATCTCAGACAGTGGACCACTCTCTTCTGGAAATCTCATAGCTGTTAATTGTCTGTTGTATTAAATACCTGATGAATATTGAGTAAAAATTCATCAGGTATTTAATACAATTGAAGTTTTATGGCATGATTTATATACCTTAAGGAAAAGAATGGTGTTAAACTTCCTTCATTGTTCCATAGCATCGAACATCCTGCTGATCCCATAGGAAACATAAATACTAACAGATAAATACCTGCAATAGTTCACTTAGGTTTGACAGAATGGAATTTAGACAAAATGTTTTTAGAAGTCCAGGAATGTCAAAGCCTTGTGGCAAGCCAAAGAGTCCTTCCTGGATGAACTATAGCTAATAAAAGGGCCAATAATTTGTTTGCTAATGGTGCCATCAGCTAGGAAAGAGCTCTCTAAATATCCCTCCATCAACTCTCCTACTTCTAACCCACTCTCATACTTTTTTTTCAATCACGTTTTATTTACTTCCTTCTGACAGTCTATTCTTAAACGACACTCCAGCAACTCAGGAGTAGAAGAGATGGAATACACATGTTTTTCAAAGTAGGGTGGATATGGACCAAAAAAATGCAAGAATTTATATCGAGACAGGTAGGAAAATGTTCCTGAGGAGAGAGGAAATAGATTTTCTTTTTTCTGCTAGTATTCAAGGAGAGACTATTTTTTCAAAACTATTAAAAAAAAGTAGAAGTTTGTGAAGCTAAAGTTAGATAAACTTTGTTTTTTGTTTTTTATTTTGCAGCATCATATTTTCTGTAACTTTTAGCCTTGGCAAAGGACCAGGTTTGGGACCTTAAGGCAAGGCCCTGAGGGATGTATGACATATTGTTGGCTACTTTTCAAGTCCCCTATTTCCCAGGATCTGGAATGGACATTTGCCACTTTGCGCTTACTTCCATTCTCTTCCTCACACCACTGTGACCACTGCTGGAGCACTTACTCCTGTGCCTCACTGTGATGGTTCTGGGGGAGAGGGGCATACTAATCCAGGTGACTGCCTTCCACTTGGGGTAGCAGAGTTAGACTTGGTACAAATAGCTGCTCTCTTCCAAAAGATGAGACCTGGATCCAAAAGTGCAAAATGAGACAGTTTGGTATAATTCATTGCACTGCACATCAACAGAATAGTTTATGTTACTAGACAAATCCATATTTCGTGCTTCTAAGGGTCTCATATTTCTTTTGATTCCAGTTCACCCCTATGCCTTATTTCCTGCTCTTCATCTATCTTGCTCTTAATTCTGTCAAAATTTCTAGTACATTCCTTTTTTTGATTTTTTAAAATTTTGGTATCATAAATCTACAATTACATGAATTGTTTCAAAATACATTATGTTTACTAGGCTTCCCCCTTCACCAAGTCTCCCCCACATACCCCTTCACAGTCACTGACCATCAGTGTAGTAAGATGCTGTAAAATCACTACTTGTCTTTTCTGTGTTGTAGAGCCTGCCCCGTATCCCCCCCCCCCACATTCTGCATGCTAATTGTAATGCCCCCTTTCCTTTTCCCGCCCTTATCCCTCCCTTCCCACCCATCCTCCCCAGTCCCTTTCACCTTGATAACTGTTTGTCCATTCTGTGATTCTGCTGCTGTTTTGTTCCTTCAGTTTTTCTTTGTTCTTATAGTCCACATATGAGTGAAATCATTTGGTATTTGTCTTTCTCTGCCTGGCTTATTTCACTGAGCATAATACCCTCTAGCTCCATTCATGTTGTTGCAAATGGTAGAATTTGTTTTCCTTTTATGGCTGAATAATATTCCACTGTGTATATGTACCACATCTTCTTTATCCATTCTTCTACCGATGGACATTTAGGTTGCTTCCATTTCTTGGCTATTGTAAATAGTGCTGCGATAAACATAGGAGTGCATCTGTCTTTTTCAAACTGGGCTCCTGCATTTTTAGGATAAATTCCTAGGAGTGGAATTCCTCCTAGGTAAGTCTATTTTGAGCATTTTGAGGAACCTCCATACTGCTTTCCACAATGGTTGAACTAATTTACATTCCCACCAGCAGTGTAGGAGGGTTCCCCTTTCTCCACAACCTCACCAACATTTGTTGTTGTCTGTCTTTTGGATGGTGGCAATCCTTACTGGTGTGAGGTGATATTTCATTGTGGTTTTAATTTGCATTTCTCTGATGGCTAGTGATGTGGAGCATCTTTTCATGTGCGTGTTGGCCATCTGAATTTCTTCTTTGGGGAACTGTCTGTTCAGCTCCTCTGTCCATTTTTTAATTGGATTATTTGCTTTTTGTTTGTTGAGGTGTGTGAGCTCTTTATATATTTTGGATGTCAACCCTTTATCAGATCTGTCATTTATGAATATATTCTCCCATACTGTAGGGTACCTTTTTGTTCTATTGATGGTGTCCTTTGCTGTACAGAAGCTTTTCAGCTTGATATAATCCCATTTGTTCATTTTTGCTTTTGTTTCCCTTGCCCAGGGAGATATGTTCATGAAGAAGTCACTCATATTTATGTCTAGTACATTCCTTTTTATTGCATATTAGCTAGAGTAGATTTCTGTTTCTGCGATCAAGAAACTTACTTAGGATCTTCTTACCTCTTCTCTCCTGACAAATCTTTTGTTTGTTTTTTATTCAAGCTCAGTACAGTAAAGTTCACAGGTAATAAGAGGTAATGTATGATTCCCTGCAAAGGAGTACAGTTACTTCCACTGAATCTCACCTGGGAGTCTCTGCTTCATTCTCCTGTTAGAAGCCTGTTTAAAAATGGGTTCCAATATTACTTGAAACTCATGATTGAAAACTTCTTTACAAACCACCTCTTAAGAATCTAAAATGTTCCACTCCATTAACTGCTCACTGGAATGCTAAGCATTTGAGGAATGGGCCATAATTCTCAAGGTTAAAGAAAGGCACATTTAAATGTCTCTCTGACCACAAAATAAAGAATGCTAATGGTACTTCACTGCAAGACCTTCTGCACAGCTCCATGATCCTGGAGCACAAGGACAACTTGATTCTTTATAGTACTCAGAGACTTAAATTCTACCTTCTCATTCCACAATCTTTCATTTGGCATTGCTGTGTACATCATGAGCAATATTACTGGAATTATTCCACAAACCATAAATGTATGTATCTCCGCTTATATTTCAGTTGAAAACAAGATGATTTTTATCATGAAATGTTTATGTTACTGTGGCAGAGGCAATTCAGCTTAGTGGTTAGGAGTACAGACTGCAGCTAGATCAATAGAGGAACTATTTACACTAGAGTTTGAGGGACAGGTAGCATTTGGACACGGGCATAAAACTGCGGGACTAAGGGGGTGAAGTGGGCTTTCCAAGTAGAGGAAATAACGTGAGCAAAGCATAAAGGGATAAAGTTATAGCAAGTATTACTGAGTGCTTAGTATGTGTCCAGCTCTGTTCTAAACAGTGTACATACATTAATCCATTTTATTATCACAGCAACTCTAGGCAGTAGGAGCCAGTATTATCCCTACTTTACAGATGAGGAAACCAAAACACAGAGAATTCAAGTAACTTGCCCAAGGTCACACAGCAGTTGGAAACACTAGGGTTCTTAGTCAGGCAGCCAGGCTTCACAGTCTGTGCTTGTGAACTTACCCTATCCAATACTACCAATCTAATGGGCACTAGAGGGTAGGGTGTGCCAAAGTGGATGATAACAGATCAGGTTGGAAAGGCTAGTTGGGTCAAACTGTGGAAGGTCTTACAAATTCTGAGTAAGCAGTATGAATCATATTCTGAAGTCATTAGAGGACCACTAAAGTTTTAAGCAGTGAATAACATGATTAGAGGTATGCTTTAGGAAGAATCAGTGGCATAAGGATCAACTGAAGGGAGATGAGGCATATGGATGTGTATGGGCAGGCTTTTCTCAGAGCGAAGACAAGGGCTGAGAGAGTTTGAATTACAAAAATTCTTTGAAGTGACAAAATCAGTTCAGGGTAACAAACACTGAGGTCTTCCAATGCTCAGCATCCCCTATATCACATTGCACATGATAGGTCTGCAATACAAAGTTTGTTGAATGCATGGGTGCGCATATATTTGGGGCAATTTCAGAAAGCATGACTAAGTGTGGTCAAAAGCTATAGGCAGTGAGGAGGAGGAACTTACAATTTTCATTCCTGATACCCCTTGGGTCATAGCCAGCTACATTTACTGGGTTAAGAGTGCATCAACCAAACCATCACGCTGTTTGCCTTAAACTTATACAGTAATGTATGTCAACTACCCCTCAATAAAACTGAAAACAATGACTCCATTTTATATTCTACCTCAAGAGAAAAAAGAGAAACTAAAAGAGTTCATCACACAACTATATTTTGACATTTTGGATGGGAAAAAGTTACTTAACAAGTATGTTTAATTAAACCTTACAAGAATTTTGGAGTCCAGGATAAAATCTGTGGCCAAAGAAATTTTATACTCTATTATCAGGGTAAAACGCTGGCATCTGAAATAAAAAGGGTAGCTGGTCTCCTCTGGCACATGTAAAACCTCAGTTCCAAGATTTTGCCTATCTTCTATAATATTCAAGGCTCCATTCTCTAATAATTGCATATATTCATATCTCATTTTAAAAAAGGATTCATGCCTCTAAGTCTCCAAAACATAGCCCTTGAAAATTTAAACAGAATCACAAATAATTAGTAGTATTTACTTGTCCTTACTTAATATCTGTCCATTATCCCTTATATTTCATGATAGCTTAACACAGAGGTATAGTACACCTTAATAGAGAAACAGTTGGCTGCCATGTACCATGGCTTGCTGGCTACAGAGCCCATTACCGGCCATGTGGGGTGCACACCTACAGCAGCATAGCGCCTTGTTTACTAGCCCCTTGAGTGGAGAAGTCTAATGCTTACTGGGGCCAGTGACATATATCAGTGAAAGGCAGAAAGAACCTGCTTTAGAATCACTAGTAGCAGAGAGCCATTATAGGAAGGGAAGAACCCCTATATTTGAAGATGTGTGGTGCCAGAAGGGCCAGCCATCACTGATCTATGTGTCAAAATGTCCAAGGCCATGTCTACTGAACAGAGTCTGGGGTTTACTGCAGTTGGTGTTTGCAGCAAGGTGCTATTCTGGTAGCCAAACCCTGGATTCAACGATTCCTGCTTGGTTTGCACTTTCAGTTGGACAGGGGAGGCAGCAATGTGTGTAAGCATGTCTTTGGGGTTCAGTGTCCTTTTCTGAGGCTTCTCACTCAAACACCCTAGCACTGTCCTTAAGCAGACTGACCATCCCTGCAGACTACTAAAAAACAAAAACATATTTGAAATCCTAACATACTATTCCATGCTTATTCTCTAGTGGTGAGGTTATTACTGTCTCCAAGGAATGGCCTGAAATAATAAAACAATTTATTGTAAGTACATACCACTAAGGAATTGAGAGTTCTCTTTGTTTTTTAATCCAGTAGTCTCTTGTAATACAAGAAAAAGATAGAATGAAAACAAATAATATTTAATAGACTTCCTTCTTTTAAAATTCAGAGTAATAGAGAGGTTAACCATACAATCATCTAGAAAATGAAGCCAAGGAGAGGATTGTATTCCTTTAGAATGGGGAAGGGCTACCTGTCATGGCCTGCATGCTTATTTGAAATAAAGATTCTAAATGTATCAAATTAGTTCCTGATATATCTATGTTCTAATTCAGTAATGCAAATATTTTCTCAATACCTTAAATGTAAAAAAAACTCAGTTTCACCTGAAAAATATCTTCCCACACCATGTTTACCAAGCACCTACCATACACTGGATGCCGATTGCTTCCTCCTTGACCCTATCTTTTCATGGTGGAGTTTCATCTGCTACACAATCTTCTCTATAATCAGTCTGTATTCAGTCTCTCTTCCTATCAATCTCCCAATACAGATTTCTATGAAACATGAATCTAATGGAACTAGAAACTTCAGACTGAACAAAGTAAAGTTCTCCTGGGCTCACTGCCTAATTCCAATTAAGCCCTCCTTGATTTAGTTTATATACTGGGCATGTGGCCCAGGACTTAATTTCATGGTTATACTAAATCATGTGTGCCATCAGCAGTGTCTTCTTCAGTCCAGATTTATACACTTGTATAGAGTCTAACAAAGTAACCAGATTTATACACTTGTATAGAGTCTAACAAAGTAACCAAAGAAGAGAAAAAAATGTACGGAACTTCTAAACTGCTGAAATAATTTCTTCACTAATAATTGAAAAGCTTCTTTGAACCCCTTGACTGTTATGTTTTTAACAAGCAGATGTGTACCTTAGGGAGGGTATTTGTGTACACAATTCACTTCTTCATGCTTAAAATGTGTGGAGAAACACAGAATGGTAAGGATGAGAAGTGAAAATAAAGAAAAGCTTGAAAATCATTCAGAGAGTTAGAGATTATCTAAATCTTAGTAAAAGGAACAAAGAGTTAATTTATTAATTTTTTAGGCTTAAGTTCAGAGAGATGACACAGGGAAACATTTTTTATTCTAAAGCACTAGTAGCTTCCATTTTTAAGCAGTTTCCTAAAGTAGGTTGTGTTTCTTCTTTCCTAAAAGAAAGCTAAGAATAAGATATAATTGAAATTTTGATCTTACCTAGACATGACCTGATTCTTAAATGCTGTTACCTGAATAGGAGTATTTTCAGTTTGTGGAACATGAAATAACTTATTAAGAGTTACAAATTCTTGTTAGAGATATGTCCACTTCCAAAAGAGGATAGAACTTGACAAAGTATTTTCAATCTAGCTGAACTGCATATTTTGAGAATTTCAGGTGACTTAGAATGTTGCTATTTAAAGGCCTACAGGAGGATAAGAACATAGGTACCCCCCTAGAACTTGTTAGAAATGAAAATTATGGGTATCCATCTCTGACCTACAGCAACAGAAATTTTATTTCAACAATAAAATTGGTGATTCCTATACACACTCAAGTTTGGGAAACAGACTTAAAAGGTCCAACTGACTGGCTCAACTAAATCTTTCATACTCAATTCTGTTGTAATCTATCATACTCTGGAAGTATTCAAGATTCAATCATTTATTTGTACTGTTTGTTAGGAATTGATGTTTTGTTATGTCCTTGTGGGGTTCCTGAAACCAAAAAAAAAGTTTAGTTGCCATATACTAGCACTTACTTCTGATAAGACAGGTTTACAAAATTAATTTGAGACACCTTAGAATACAATGCTGCCTGGATTATTTTAACAACTATAGTCAAATACAGTGACCTTTATAGCATATTCTAGGGTCAATCAGCACCAAGTTATTAAAGATCCTGCATGGAACCTTTGTAAAAGGGCTAGTAGATCTTCATGATTAGATTTTATATCATGAATTTTCAATAATCTCTGCATTTTTTTATTTTTTAGAAACTTGTCTCTACTTTGAAGTACTAAAATAGACATATTTAAAACATATAATCCATTTTTATTGATGTGTAGTTTATATACAATATTATATCAGTTTCATATGTACAATGTAGAGATTCTACAGTTATGATATTATGAAATGTGTATCCTAAGTGCAGTTACCATCTGTCACTGTACAAAAATATTAGTGATTACTACTAACTATAATCCCTATGTTGTATTTTTCATCCTCATGACTCAGTTATTTTATGACTGGAAAACTGTGCCTCTTTATCCCCTTCACTTATTTTGTCCATCCTCTCACTCCATCACCCTATGGAGAACAACTTGTGCTCTGTATTTATGAGTCTATTTCTGTTTTAATATTTTTTTAGATTCCACCTATAAGTGAAATCATATGGGTTTTGTCTTTCTCTAACTTAGTTCACTTACCTTAATACTCTTTAGGTTCACCCAAGTTGTCACAAATGGCAAGATGTCATTCTTTTTTATGACTGAGTAATATTCTATTATAAATATGTACCACATCTTTATCCACTCATCTGTCAATGAACACTTAGGTTACTTCCACATCTTGAATTTTTAAATAATGCTGTAATGAACATGGGGTGTATATATCTTTATGAATTATTAATTTTGTTCTCTTCAGGTATATACCCAAAATGGAATTACTGAGCTATGTTATATTTCTATTTTTAATATTTTGAGGGGACCTTAATGATGATCTAGCAGAAAGATAAGTCAGGAAAATAATTCCATTTACAATTGCATCAAAAAGAATAAAATACCTAGGAATAAACCTAAACAAGGAAGTGAAAGACCTATACCCTGAAAACTATAAGACACTCCTAAGGGAAATTAAAGAGGATACTAATAAATGGAAATTCATCCCATGCTCTTGGCGAGGAAGATTTAATATTGTTAAAGTGGCCATCCTGCCTAAAGCAATCTACAGATTCAATGCAATTCCTATCAAAAAATATCGACAACATTCTTCAAAGAACTGAAACAAATAGTTCTAAAATTCATATAGAACCACAAAGGACCCCAAACAGCCAAAGCAATCCTGAGAAGGAAGAATAAAGCAGGGGGATCTTGCTTTCCAACTTCAAGCTCTACTACAAAGTCACAGTAATCAAGACAATTTGGTACTGGCACAAGAACAGACCCCATAGACCAGTGGAACAGAATAGAGAGTCCAGATATTAACCCAAGCATATAAGGTCAATTAATATATGGTAAAGGAGCCATGGATATACAGTGGGGAAATGACAGCCTCTTCAACAGCTGGTCTTGGCAAAACTGGACAGCTAACTGTAAGACAATGAAACTGGATCACTGTCTAACTCCATACATAAAAGTGAACTCAAAATGGATCAAAGACCTGAATGTAAGTCATGAAACCATAAAACTCTTAGAAGAAAGTATAGGCAAAACTTTCTTGAATATAAACATGAGCAACTTCTTCATAAACATATCTTCACAGGCAAGGGAAGCAAAAGCAAAAATGAACAAGTGGGACTATATCAAACTAAAAATCATCTGTATAGCAAAGGACAACATCAGTAGAATAAAAATGCATCCTACAGTATGGGAGAATATATTCATAAATGACTTATCTGACAAAGGGTTGACATCCAAAATACACAAAGAGCTCATGCACCTCAACAAACAGAAAGCAAATAACCCAATTAAAAAATGGGCACAGAATCTGAACAGACACTTCTTCAAAGAAGAAGTTCTGATGGCCAACAGGCACATGAAAAGATGGTCCACATCGCTAATCATCAGAGAAATGCAAACTAAAACCACAATGAGGTATCACCTCATACCAGTTAGGATAGTCAACATCCAAAAGACAAACAACAACAAATGTTGGCGAGGATGTGGAGAAAGGGGAACCCTCCTACACCGCTGGTGGTAATGTAAACTAGTACAACCAGTGTGGAAAGCAGTATGGAGGCTCCTCAAAAAACTAAAAATAGAAATACCATTTGACCCAGGAATTCCACTCCTAGGAATTTATCCTAAAAATGCAGGAGCCCAGTTTGAAAAAGACATATGCACCCCATGTTTATTGCAGCAATATTTACAATAGCCAAGAAATGGAAGCAACCTAAGTGTCCATCAGTCGATGAATGGATAAAGAAGATGTGGTACATACACACAATGGAATATTATTCAGCCATAAGAAGAAAACAAATCCTACTATTTGCAACAATATGGATGGAGCTAGAGGGTATTATGCTCAGTGACATAAGCCAGGTGGAGAATGACAAGTATCAAATGATTTCACTCATCTGTGGAGTATAAGAACAAAGAAAAAAATGAAGTAACAAAATAGAGCAGACTCACAGAACCCAAGAATGGATAAACAGTTACCAAGGGGAAAGGGACTGGGGGGGATTTGTGGGTAGGGAGGGATAAGAGGAAAAAGGGGCATTATGATTAGCACACATAATGTGGGGTGGGGGGCATGGGGAAGGCAGTATAGCACAGAAAAGACAAGTAGTGATTCTCTAGTATCTTACTATGCTGATGGACAGTGACTGTAATGGGGTATGTGGTGGGGACTTGATAATGGGGGGAATCTAGTAACCAGAATGTTGTTTATGTAAGTGTATATTAATGATAGCAAAAAAAAGATATTTTGAGGACACTTCATACTGTTTTCCATAGTGCCTGCACAAATTTATATTCCCACTGACAGCGCACAGGGGTTCCTTTTTCTACACATGCTCTCCAACATTTGTTATTTCTTGTCTTTTTGATAGTAGCTATTCTGACTGGTATGCAGTAATATCTCATTGTTTTTTCAATTTGCATTTTCCTGATGATTAGCTATGTGGAGCATCTTTTTATGTGCCTTTTGGCCATCTGTATGTCTTCTTTGAAGAAATGTCTCTTCAGTTCCTCTGCCCATTTTTTAATCAGAGTATTTGTTTTTTAGGTGTTGAGTTGTATGAATTCTTGATATATTTTGAGTTTTAACCCCTTTTCAGTTATACCATTTACAAGCATATTTTTCTATTCAATAGGTTGCTTTTCATTTTGTTGCTGGTTTCCTTTGCTGTGCAGAGGCTTTTTAGTTTGATGGAGTCCCACTTGTTTATTTTTGCCTTTATTTCTCTTACCTGGGAGACATATCCAGAAAAAAAAAATTGTTAAGGCCTGTGTTCAAGAGTTTATTCTTTGTTTTCTTTTAGGATTTTTGTGGCTTCAGGTCATATATTTAGGTCTTTAATCCATTTTGAGTTTATTTTTGTGTATGATGTAAGACAGTGATCTAGTTTTTTTTTCATGTAGCTGTTCAGTTTTCTCACTATCATTTATTGAAAAGCATATACTTTGAGTAGTTTGATATATATATATATATATACACACACACACACACATATATATGTATACATCTGTTACTATTCAATTTCTAAGTTAAGTATTCTATTTAGCATAAACAAATGCAATAGTAACTCTGTGATATAAACATTACTAAGAGTTCCATCCAAGTTTCATTGACATGTCAGGGCTAAAGCAGAGCGCTACTGGTAATCAGAATGCATAAGCAAAGAGTACTATATAATCTTGTTTTAAACATGAAAGAAAAATTTGTGGCCATGTTTTAGCTTAAACATTAGCATTAAATGGCCTCTATGTGGCTTCATCTAGGTAATAGTTATGTGGACTAGAGCACTGTTATGGTATTATTTAAGCTGTGAATTTTAATGGTATAGAAGCTTTATAATTTCCAATTTTATGGGAATATTATGGAAAATTTTATTTCTAATTTCATGGAAAACTCTTTATGTAGTAGTGTTATGATTTTAAGAAACTATGAGCATTAAAATTATTTTTTTCACTAATTATTATGGAGCAGTATACTAAAACAACTGAAACAGAAATATCTAAGATAGCATATTTATCAGAAATAACGGGTTAAATCACTATACAACCCTAATTAGTTTTGCACGAACAAAATTGAATCTGGATTTGAGAAGGCATTTCTTAAAATTAATTCATAATTAAAAAACATAACCACTGGGGCTGTCAATCAATAGTAGAATCTACCGTTTGTATAGTGTAATGAATACTAGTTGCTCACCAAGCCTCCATTTCTCTTATTTACTTCCCTAACAGACTCTGATTTTGTTTAGGCATCCATTCCTTCTATTGCTCAGATGCTGCAGGGGAAGCTGGCTCCTCCACATGATTATCTGTGATTGGTTTCTCTTGCTGATGATTGGTTCAGAAAATGGGCCAATGAAATGAAAAGTGCTTTACTAGGGACTTCTGGGAAAGCTCTTTCTCACTGTTTCCCAGGGTGTCTAGTAATGACTCCCCCTTTCGTCGGGTTCTGTTGTTCTCAGAAGTGGAACTTGTTCATTCAGCCTCTGAGGATGGAGGGTAGCTTCAAAAGGATCCAAGGTAAACAAAGCTGAGCAACTGAATATTCAGCCCCGATACTCCTCTACCTTTGAATTTCCTTCTTTAAAAAGTAAGGTTGAGTCAGATTTTCCTTTACATGTATCCAAAGTCACTTAACAGAAGTAGTAATTTCCTTAACAAAAGAGTGTAAATATCATTTAACTGGTACTATTTAAAATCAGATTCCGTTTGTTAAATAGCAAAGTAGTGGTAATAGTATAATGCCCATTACAGATCAGTTGTGTCCAGTTTCATGTAAGTCTAAAGACTTTCTTTTCAGAAGAAGATAGTTCTTCAAATCATATTATTACTAAGAGCAGGAACTTAATTCATGATAAATATATACATAAATGTAAGGCCAATTATAAGGTCTGATCTAGAAATCTCTCTTCTAAACTAAAGAATTTAATTCAAGTGTTTATTGACCACATTTATTAAGATATTTACAGGACACAAAGTGGTTAGTGTTATTGTTTTTAATGATCCCTATCTTTCAAGAATTTATTTAGTAGGAACAATAATATCTATAAACATTTTGTACTAGTCATGTGCCAAAAAGTAAGAGAAGTACAGAGTGCTAAGGGAGTCCAGAAAAGAGAGAAATCACTCCTGCTATGGGGACTAGAGAAGAATATCAAGGAAAACTTCCTAGAGGAGGTGATATTTAAACTAGAACACTAGAGAGAGCATTACTATAGGTTAAAAAGAAGAGGGAAGGGGATTCCATCAGAGGCAGAGGCAGTATGTAGAACAAAGGAAGTACTGGCTGTGTTGGGGGAGGACTGAGTCAATGCCATTTTTATTGGAGCACAGTGTGCCTGGGAAGCAACAGAGGGAGGTGGCCTGGAAAGGGCAGCTGGGGTCAGATTGTGAATGACACTGACTGACATGCTCCAGGGTATGAAATTCCTTAGGTATGAGATGAAACCAAGGAAGGTTTCCACAGAGCAAGTGGTATGATCTAACACACCGCTGACTTTTAGGGCTGGATGATTCTTTGGGGTGGGGGTGTCCTGTGCATTGCAGGATGGTCTCCAGCCACTAGTCTGCATTAATACTTCTGGCTCCCACCTGAGCCACGACGACCAAGGTGTCTTGAGATATTGCCCATGTCCTGGAGGGCAAAAGTGCTCCACACAGAGAACCACTAATGTAGGAGTTATTAAATGAGAGATTCCGGCAGCAAGGCCACAGGAACAAGTGACGGTGCAATAGGCACTGGGTAAGTGCATAGGAAGTAAATTAACTGATGGGAGTGAGGTCAGTTAGAAGTGGGGTGGGGCAATATGTCAGGCAGTAGAGCCTTATCTAGGGCAGTAGCCCTGAAAATAGGAAAGCCAACAAGGACCTGTATTGTGTTAGTTATATTACTATTTTCCAAAATATTCTCAAACTTATCTGATCACAGAAATCTATGTAATACTTATTAATATCCTATGGAACACACTCCAGGCAATGCTGTTACATGATTGAGTTGAAATTTAAAATTAATCCCTTTCAATTGTAATACATTAAAAACAATAAGGCAAAGGTAACATTTTGATAGTCAAAACCCTAAGATCTGAGTGTAATGTATATTATATTCATTGGCTTTATTGTTGTTTATTAGTTCTATCAAAAGAAAACATACACAAAAATGTTTGATTAACTCACATGGAAAAGATACTATGCTTAGGATAGAATAATTCTAGGACAGGGACTCTTGTTATGGAGTTCACAGCTGAGATAAGGCAATAATCATGTGAAAAATACAGCCCTGTAGGGGAGGAAATATTCCAATTCAACATGAGCAACAGATTCTCTGACATGGTATCTGATTAAAAATGGATGGGGGAGAGAATAACTCTAGATTCCAGAGAAAGGAGGAGCTGCCTGGTCACTTCTGAGTACCTAGTGTGTGTTCCTGACTTCAAGGAATTACTGGTTTATTCCAGCTTCACAGAAGAGAAAAGTCTGAACGAGATCCTCAGAGATGAGTGTAGGACCAAGAGGAGAGGAGGTGCTAGATCCTGACTCCAAGGTCAGCCTGATGTGTGCAGTCTCCCATGCTCTACACTCAGGATTCTGGGCTTGTTTAATGCTCTGTTGCTGTTGTCTTGAAGGTCTTAATAACAGAGGAACAAGTGGAGCCATGGTTTTATTTTGCACCGGGTCCCACAAATCATATAGCCAGTTCTGCTTTATCACCTCTTCCGTTTGTAAATAGACAGCTCTTACACATAGTTTACTTTCCTTAACATGAAAATTCTTCAACCGTGTATATTATGCTCTCCTTTGAATGTGTTCCAGTTAAGTGTTTATTTATCTACATAATGATAATGCAGGAAGAAATATTTTACTTATCTGTGGAGAAACAAATTTGGCACACAGTTTCCTTAGCAACTAAAGAGCACACCTTACACTGAGAATAATTATAAACATACTTTGGGGATCACTATTCAGAGAGAGAAAAAAGTTTAAAATCATTATTCACAATTTAAATAAGATTGGTTGTAGAAAAAAGACATCCGCAGTGCTTAGTATATTAACAATAAATGTACTATCTAGTAATTATTTCTACTCTTTCAAATAGGAATGACTCATTCCAGGTCCCTTTTGCTCCAGATGTAATGCAAGTAAATTACTAGTTTCAAAAAAGAAAGAAGTGGCTTCCATTTTCTATGGCTATTGTCCACTGAAACTTGAAATCTCCATTTTGAATCCTGATGAAATAGGACAAAAATATCGGAAGCTGGTAATCCCCATCAATTGATATATTGATGAGTTAGGCTTTCTACAGATATTGCAGGCATTCTTGCTGGTGGATGTAATTTACTGCAAATATAATAAGAAAATATATCAACAGGAATATTACTTCCTGCATGTTTATGCCTAGAAATGCTCTGTTTTCCTTCTTTGTTCCACAACATTTTTTTTTCAAGGGGGGTAAAGGCTGGAAATCAAAATGACATATTCTCTGTAACTGAATATTTAATGTCACTGAACAAAACCCTTTTTGATAAAGCAGAGGCCATTTGGCAGTTCAAAGAAAATGACCAAGAAAAAGTATTTATAGGGCAAATTGACATTTGCAGCTACTCTAGGCCCATCAGGAAAAGATTATTAAGAGAAAGAAAACCATCTAGTATTACCTTCTTTCTTTCTATTTACAGAGAAGCTGTGAAGATAAAGGAGTATTCTGAGTTTCATGGAAAAATAAAAATTAATGTGTTATTACCATTGTATTAAATGAAGGATATACTCTTTGGATAAATTCTTATTGCATGATATGATTTTTCAACCAGTCCAGATCACACAGAGTGCCACATGAGAGAGCACCACAGTTTAAACTCAGGTCTATTGAAAACAGTTGTGTTTCAAAAATTTATAATTTTCTTTGAAGCGTACTTGGGACCAGAGTTACAGAGAGAGCTATGCAGATCTCACTTAATTGCCAAGACTGTAAATTTTCTGAGTGCTAGATTTATGTATGATTCATCTTGTATCCCCCAAAGTTCTGAGAATTGGGCCTATTCAGAGGAGGCACTGAATAAATATTAATTCAATGATAAATGATATACATAAGTAAGAGATGGCAGAGTTTTAAAATGATCTTGGTAAATTTAAAAACAGTACATATAAATATGTAACCAGAAAATATGATTTCCATTACCCAAAAGGAAAATTATTTCTTTACAGAGAAGGATTATTTCATAACAAAGTGAAATGTTGAAAATGAGACATGGACTTTTGAATCTGGAATACATTCATCATAGGAAAACATACCATGCAATAAAGCACTAAGGCAAGTCATCATAAATGATCAAATCCATTAGAAAAACATCAGGGTGGCTTCAAAGAATGCTCCAAAATATTAAGCAATTAAGTAATTAAGATGCAGCATTAAGTTAAAGGTATCTTCTAAAAATGAATTGAAACCTTAATTGTCAATAGTCTTTACTTCATGAAGGCCACAGGAGCTAAAAATCAACAATGAGAAATGTTAGGATTACAGTGAGCCCTTTGAAGTTGGCAAAACATTCAGATTGTATTAGGCTCTCACAATATCAAGTAATTTGATAGCCATTGAAGAACTGATTTGGAGAAAAGTTAATTATTATTAACAGTCCAGCTCTCCTTTTCAGATGAGTAACTGGAGACATGGAAATGGTGTATGGTCAAGCCAAATTCCCTTTGTTCTTTCATGACTGAGCCAGGTATTTCCTTGCACATCTCCTACACCCTGAAACACTCACCTCCTGTCTTCCATTGTTCCTGAGAACACCTTATTTCTTTCCTTTGTGCCTTCAGTGGCTCTTTCCATTGAGTCATCTCCATTGAAAACATACACTTGTTCCAGGCTGTCCTGTTTTAAAACAACTCTCTGTTGACCCTACATTACATTTTAACCATGAGTCGGTTTTTATATTTTATTTCACAAACTTCAAGAGTTTTCTGTTTAATCACTGTCTCCATATCCTATATTTCTTCCTCTATGCCTCAGTTTCCTCATCTTAAAATGATGGTAACAGTACTTACTATATACTGTTGTTTCAAAGATTTAATATATTAATATATGCAAAGTGCTTGAAACTTAAGGGCTCAATTACTATTAGCTACTGTTATTATAATTACCAACATCATCATCTTTGTATTTCCACTCTGACAGCCTTCCTCAATTAAAATATTTATTAACAGGATTTATAGCATTCAAGAAAAACTATTGTGGGATCATAATAATCAAAATATAATGGAATAATAAAAATAATTATTAAGTATATCCTCTATTTGGTAGGCACCTGTGCCAGCAACACAGTTCCCATTTTTTCTTCTCCATTGGTTGCCTAAGGGTATTTAGTATTGCTAACTTCATTTTATAGATGAAGAAACCAGGCCTTATGGAGGCTGTTATTTGCCATTTGAGCAAGGGTAATTTCAAAGGCAGGGACAATGATTTCTTAACACGCACAGACGTGAAAGCTTGATATTAGTGTTCCGTGAATTAGATGAAATGTTTCTTCCATCCAGACATTTCATCCTCTCATGAAGCCATCTAACATCCCAGAATTCATCTACTTCATTAATCACTTTAGAATTTATATTGGCAGTTCCAAAATGGATATAGAGATCCATAGCTTAGGAACTTGTCTTAAAACTGGGTTTTCATAAAGCTTTAAATAGGACTGATACAATGTCAAATCTCTTTATCCAAGACTGCCGGCAGGCTAAGGGGCAGAGGAGACCAGGATGTGCCCAGTCATTTCTTGGAGCAGGCTACTACTGGACATTCAAGTTAGTACAAAATTTAGGGATCAACCAGTCTAATGCACATTTCATAGACATTGAAAGTAAATAAAACAAAAAACAGAGAGGAAGCACATTCACCAAGACCACACAGCTGATTACTAGTATATGCAGAAATGGATTCAGCCCCTTCATCTAGCCCAAAAATGAAAAGGGAAAATATGGGCTTTACTAATATAGCAATGAATATTAAATTAGAGACCATGGTAGGCAAGTTCAAACACCCTATTTGATCCTTATGAACCTCCCAGGCATTTGGGCATTTTTATCTCCATTTTATTGACTAAGAATGGTGTCAGAAAAAGTTAAATGTAACTCATTCAAAGTTATACATCACTTCATGGGGCAGAGCTGAGATTTTTACTCAGAGCTATTAGACCTAAAAGCCTTCTTTTTGTAAATATCCTTCATTCCATTTCATCATGCTTGACATTTGCTTTTTCTTATCTTGATCCCACAAAAACTCGCTAGCTTGCCACCCATCAGAACAACCATTTTATCAGAGTGCAGATAGTAGTTGGACACTATGGAAAGCAGATGCACCCAGAAAATAGAACTTATATCTAAATGCTAGTAACTGAAGGATCACTTTAACCTTTCCAAAAGTTTTTGCTGTAGAGAGGGGGACTGACTAACAGCAAAAAAAAAATAAGAGTCTCTAGTGGCAGAATTTCAATGAATTAAGTGGACTAGTACAAAAAGATAATTTAGGGAAATGGCCATAAGTAAGTATTTGGAATTTGGAATAATTTCACAGAGGCACTTACTATGTCCATCTTTTCTTAGGCTGGTCTTGCAGTCAAGAACAACACACAATTTATTATTTTTTAAATTAAATCACTTATTTTTCAATTTACACTGTTTTTATTTTCTTTTAAATGCATAGACATAACCAAGTGCAAATCTAGTTCAAATTTAAAACAAGAGAATGTGTAATATATAGTGACTGCCTCATATATAGTTTTCCTCACCCTTTAATAGACTTGCTCTCCAGAAGTAACCATTTTTTTAACAGTTTATAACGTATGTTTCCCTACATGTGTATGTAACTACTTACAAAAGTTTATGTACGCAGATATATATTCACATGCTTTTATTGACACAAATAGTATCGTGCCTTAGAAACAATTACATAAAGCTTGAATTTGTCACTAAGCAAGACCATGAGGATGAAGATGACAAAAATATGAAGAAGGAAGAGGAGGAAGAGAGAAATTAATTCTCACACCCATATATATGCTAATATATGTTAATATAATGCTTATTTTAAAGATTAAGAAACTGAGACATAAAAGATTAAGTAAATTGCTCAAGGTCAGCAGTGCCAGGAGTGAAGTTTGGTGGTCTGGCTCCACGCCCATGTTCTTAGCCATGAAACTATAGAAAACTTTGTAGTTTTCCCTAACAGCCCATACAGACCTGCCTCATTTGTTCCAGTGGCTGAACAGATTCAGTCTACTGCTATATACTAGAGTTTTACCAGACTCCTGGGTCTGGACAATCATTTCCTGCCCCACACTCACCTGCAGGTGTTTTGAAAATTACAATACACGAGAGTTCAGGCTTAATTACTGATTTTACCCGTATTACAAGAGCCAAGTCAGATGAAAGACTTGCTGAATTTAATTTTTCTAATGAACTAGATAATTTCCTTCAATTGCCTAACTCCTTAGTTCCAGATATCCAGATTCAACTTTTCTTAAGTATGCATTTTTCTAAACTTTAATTGCAGAAAGCTTGCCTAATAAACAATACCCAGTAATGCTAATCATGATGTTGATGCATCTGAACCTTCAGGTTCATAATTTATCAGACGCTCAGGAAATTTTCAAAGGAAAACAATCAGCCCTTGATTTTTCTTTTGTTTTTGTTTTGCCTATTAACTGGCACTTTTTACATTGCAATGCCCATCAAAATAGGTTTTTGCAAGAACACCATGACATAACCATTATCAGTTAATCAGACTCCAAAAAATTAAGATTTCACACTCTAATTAGAAAAACGGTGACTAATTTGTCAGTGGATTCTGATTCACTAATATATTCACATCATTAACAAGCTACTGTGTATTCTTCAGCATGTAAATATCTTTTCTAGCAATTATTTTCAGAAGAAATTATACTCAAAGGATCACATATTTATATGAGATCAAATATGAGATATATATAATTTTAAACATGTAAAATGCTATTGAAAATGTTTTGAATGTGACCTGGAACACTATACCTAACCAGTAAGTGTTTCACAGATGCCAATGAAGACCCTTGCAAAATGTAAGCTACTTTAAATCTCACCTAGATGCAGAAAGTCTTACAAGCAAAGAGCTGATTTTTAATTTGTAAATACAAAGGTATGGGAAAAAGATAAACATCTTATAACTTTATGTGCAGAAAAGATTTAGAAACAATGACCAACCTAGTAGAAAAGGGCAACTGGAATGCCGAGACTGTGGGTCTCTAAGAAGAAATAGCTGATTCCAGCCTCAGTCATGAAACATGCAAGATGAGCCTGGAATGTCTTATCATATCTGATAATAAGGAAACTGTTAAAGACTAATACTAGATCCATGTCAAAAGAACTCAAGAATCAAACCTGCCAAGGCTCCAAGTAGTCTAATTTGACACAATCTGAGCTAATATTAGTAAGAACAAGAACTCCAGTGAATTAAAACATTAAAAAATTTAAATCCATAAATTACCTTGGTAGAAGTATTCCATGTAATAAAGAAGGCTATGGTTAGAATATATGAACTAAATAATGAGTGAATCCATCTAGACACTGAAAACCAACTACAGTTAACATACCACACACACACACACACACACACACCACCACCACCACCACCACCACAGCTACCACCATCACCACCACAAATCAAACCAAAATCTTGATCCAGGGTCAAGATCCAATCTCCAGTTTATAGAAAGCACAGAGGTTGGTCAGAAGAACATGTTAAACTATGTCATGAATTTTGAAATAATTGGATATGTGAATCCAGGCTAAAAATGTGATGACTTTAAGAATTTATTATTTGTTTTAAGTATTGTGTTTTTTTAGGTTTTGTACTTTTTAGGTATTTATTGGTATTGTGATTATGGTGTGGGTAAAAGAGAACTCACTTTTAGAGACATATATAAAAAATTTACCAATGAAGTGATATAATATATGCAACTTGTTTCAAAGCAATATGAGAAGTAAAGGACAGGATGGCTCAGGATTGGCTCTTACTGGATAACAGTTGTTGAGGCTGGGTAATGGGACTTAAAGGTTTATTATATTATTTTCCTAGATATTTTTGTGTATGTTTGGAAGTCTCCATAACTAAAAGTTTGGGTTTTTTTCAGGTTTTTGTTTGTTGGTTGTTTGTTTTACATCAGCAACATTTAGACGTGTTGGAGAGTTAATTCAACACTGAAATCTTTGGAGGGTAAAAAATAAAGTTGTATTTTAAAGGAACCAGAGAATTACTTGAACACCAAAGGGGGCTTTTATTCACTAAGCACTCTGCAAAGGTCCGTTCACAGTCAGGCACATTAGCTATCTCTTTATCACTTAGTTGGGTCCAGTTACATCAAACTTCTCATCTTCCAAATACAAATATTGCTTGCTTTACAAGTCAGGTTTTAAAAAAGTAAGCTGCCAACACATTAGAGTTTTATGAAATATGAGTATGAATAATTTTATTCCAATATTTATCAGATATTACAATTTAAAAGTAGCTGGGCAAAACTTTATAGAGATAATAGTATAATTAATTAACATGGGGATTTAGAAAAGAATTAATAGGTCTTACGATACTTAGTTCTCTGCATTGGAACTAAATCTTTTTGTGTTGAATGCATTTTTAATTAAAATTAAAATAATGTGTAAGTGAAATAACATTGAGGAAAAACATTTTAAGGTTTTTACCCAAAACACTGTTGGATAAAATCGCTGATGGTGGTTGCTTAAATATGACACTTGAGACTGGAAGACAGAGTATCCAAAAATTAATCAGTATTTCACTGATAATTTTCTTTTAAAAGTCAAGCACAAACATTTAATTTAAAAAATCAATTTCTATCACTACATCTCAGTTATTCTGAAATCACTGGGCTTTTCTTACCAGAATGAATTAACTGATGACTTTAAAAAGGAAAAGAAGAAAAAAACCCTAGCAATATTAGAAAATAGAGATTTAAGATAAAAACATGGATTACTTTAGTTTCAGAAACACTACTTTTTCTTGTGACTTCAGAGAGCTCAAAATGCAATTTGGATTGAAGATAAGGGTCAGACGGAAATCCAGCATTCCCAGACATCCCTCAGTTAGTTTAGTCATTAAGCTCTGGCTGGACCCATTGTGATAACCATTTAATTTGCTTTATGTCCCATACAACCCTGCCATGATTTACCCCACTGTTAGTTATTTTTAGGTGAAATAGAGACCCCTAGGTTCTTTCTGTTTTCTTTAAGAACTAGCATTGCCAAAGCATTATCAATGTGTATAATCAATAGACCCAAACTTCTAAGAGAAGTCTTTGAATTATTCCAAAAGAATAGTGTATATAAAATTCGACAACCCTGTATTTAAGGCCAATGGGTCTTAAAGGCTTATTGGGAAGTCTACCAGAAATGCAAATTAATTCTTATGCCCTTGCCCACAGAATGGGAAGCTGATTTCTTAAACGGCGGTTGTCAGTGGAGCGATAATGGGGCAGAGAAGTTGAGGGAATAAATAGATGACTAGCTGAATGAATAAGGGGGGCCATATATGAACTGACAATAACAAGGGGTCATGACCCAAGGATTATGATTATTCTAACTCTGTGCTTCATCTCCACACTTACTTTAACTTTTGCTTAAATATTTACTTCAACTTGTCATATAGGCCTTCCCAGTAGATTGGGGGCTCTGAAAGCAGAGGCCTTTTCTTGTTATTCTTCATATTTACGACAATCCATACCACATAAGCACAAAGAAAAGTTCTTCTCAGTTGTGATCTTCTCTAACAAACAAATATTATCACTAGAAGTTACATTCCCATGTTAATCATTACTCTGTATCAAGATATGAACATTCCTATTGTTTGGCAATGGAAAAACCATTTTTTTGCTTTATGTTTTACTTTTTGTGGATTACCAAAAGATAATACAGAGAAGTCGTGTGAGCTTGAAAATCACTTTCTGGATTCAAATCATGCTTCTTTTACACAACAAAATCTAAATGCTTCTATTTATAAAATGGGGATAAGTAGAGAACCTCTAAACATTTTTGAGATTTAATGTAAATTACAGAACAAAGTAATTGATGGGGCAATGACCCAATAAATGTTATTATCATCACTGATTTACTAAAATGTTGCAATGAAAATACTCCCCCTCTTAAAATTTGAAGAGTAAGCCTCTTTAAGGAAAAAGAACTGCTTTGGTTGATTTTTACTCCAGTTTTAATGGGCGATCTAGGTCCATTTTTAAGAAAGAAAAGAAAAGGGTTCTTGTGGAGGAAAGAAAAAGGAAATAAACACCTCTGGGGAAAATACAAGATGATTCCTGTACATTTAAAAGAGGAGCAGAGATGAGTTCAAAAGATGGTGGGATGTTACCAGAATGGGCCAATATCAACCGATCACTCAGAGGTTGTCTAAGAATAGAGAATTCTGACTGTCTCCAAATAACCGGTTGATTGGACATGGCAGAGAACTTTCAAGATAAGAACTTCCTGGGTGCCCAAGAAACATGTGAGAGCCACATTATCACCCAGGAAGTGTGCAGGAATGCCCTCATCTTCCAGGGAGGGCATTATTACTTCATCATCTACTACCTTGCCCATAAACTGAAAGATTCATCACCCAGAAGTTGATCTAATTCTTATCTAATTACTTTGTGTGGACCTCTCAGCAGCCTCCTCCATGATCCACATTTGCAAATGCAAGAAAGGGGGACCAGGACAACTCATGCGGTGAAATTGGTGATGCTTCCCACTCATGCACTCCTCGAAGCAGCCCTCAGCCGACTGCTTTGACCCCCTGAATCACTGTTTAATGCCTTTCCTTTCCCTGGCCCTTCTGGGATGCTAATTAGAATAACTAAACAAACAAACCAAAAATTTGGCTATGACTCTTTAATTCTCCTGTGTAGCAGAGTTGTGGAACTTTTTTTTTTCTGGTTATCTGATTCTTTCACTATCATATTTGTTTCCTTACCCATATCCCTCATTTATACTTTGACCACATATGGCATTCATTTGCCACCTGTAAGAAACCATTACAGTAATCAAAGTACACAGACTCAGCAAACAAGCAAAAAGGATGAACATATGGAAAAATACCGAAGGGAAACTTGTATATTTAGAGAGAAAACATATTACTTAATTCCATATTCACATCTTTTATTCTAACCAAATGTAAAAAGAGCCAAACATCTATTGCTGGGTTGCTGAGAGCCGGTCAGAAGACTTTGCAAGTTTAAGAGCTACGTGGAGAACCGGAACTGTTCATTTGAGAGCACCATGAAGCCTAATTTCCTGAACTTGAAGGACTCGGTGACCTTAAAAAACATCAAAGCTCATCCCTAAATCTCCGGAGACACCCAAAAAAAGTAGTCTGATCATTTTGATCTGCAAGTATAGTTTTCTAAGAAAAACACAATTCACAACTGCAATAGGACAAGTGAAGAAGTTAAGTTAGTATTAGTCACTCCTTGATACTTATTTTCTGATTTGTGTTTTTTTTCCTATTCTAGGCAGCTAACATAATCCTTGCAGATACAAACGTGGCCAAAGCAGACAAGAAAGAAGAAAACAGTTAAAAAAAAAAAAAAGCCAAAAAAAAGGCCTTGAGAGAAATGTAAATCAGATTTCTCCAGTAGCTTCAGATTCTTGACACCATAAGACCTACTGCATTATCACGGCCTGTTGCTGGTTTAATATCTTATGTTCTAGATATTCCCGAACACATGTAATGACATAGGCAGGTGGATCCCTGCACTGAAGTAAGACTCCAATTCCCCCTCTAAGTGCTATTTAAAGTCGGGAGATCCAGTGCAGGTCCTTGGGAGGGATATGATAGGAATGACCTTGATGATGCTGAGGAAGGTGACAATGACTGCTGCTTGCTCCACCTTATTGAGCAATTATTATGCACCGGGGAATTTGCTCCTGATGCATTACCTCATTTAATCTTCACAATAATTTCTTAAGGAAAGTACCATAGCATAGCGATTTAATAGTAGATCCAGAGACTAAGGTTGAGAGAGGTCACTGACCCAAGGTCACAGAGGTAGGAAGAGGTCTGAAGCAAAGGTATGTACACTCATGGACAGAAAAATGATTTAGAGGCTATTTTCAAGCTTTATCAAATAAATCAAATGCCTTATTATGACAATACCATTTTATAATTAACTCTTAATAAAAACATTTAAATAAGAAACCTGATAATTTACTTTGATTTGGAATTCAGTAACATAAAAAGGTTTATTTCTCCTGAGTAATGTATTTGTTTCTTTAACTGAAAAATTAAAGATAAGAACTAATGTTTTATGTTTTCAAAACTTGGCTTCTGGGAAGCTCAACAACAACTTTAGCTTTTAGATAGTGGTCTCTGTTCCCTTCAGTCTTTTCTTTTTCTAATTATTTTTGCATGTTTTGTTTTATACATGGCTTATATAAAGTTTCAGTCCTCATTTCTCCTATTTTAAAACATGTTAAAATTATTTTTAAAGTATATCTGCTGAAAAAGTACAAAGCAGTGCCTTAAAAAACATTACACCACTTAGGGTCAAAGCCGCAGTTTACTTTCTTAGATTTGCAGTCTACGAAGACAGCTGCTGTTGTTTTGCAGAGCTTGGATTTTCTTTGATGAGACAAGGCCTGTCTGTCCCTGTGAGCCATTTAAGGCACTTCTTTGGTTCATTAGGAGTGGGCTTATCTTTCTTCTCTATAACCTTAATTAGTTCGTTGACTCTTCTTCCCATTCCTAATTGGCAAAAGCACTTCCAAAGTGTCATTATTTTCAATTAATTAACTGAACTGAAAAAGGAGTACATATTGCTTCGTTCTTGTCCCCGTAATTCGATTCTAATCAGAGATAGGATGTAAATGACATGGGCAGGAGTGCCTAACTCTTCTGTTTATATTAAAACACAGAAGATGGCAAGCAAATAAAGTCCTTGAAGAGTGAACGTCATTTTTTTTTTGTAGTTTCTAGACTAGAGCAGTTAGAACTGTGATGGTTTGATGAATGAATAATAGCACTCAATGACTTATCAAATACTTAAATGCTAACAACATCGCTGTTCTCATGACTGCTTAGTGAACTTGGTAAGGCATCTTGCTGCTCACTACCAACCTCTAGACACCACATGCTCATTCATTTTAGTGACTTAGCACTGCAGGGACTGCTTAAATATGTATTTATGCCTGGGACTTCAAGAAAAGGCCTAAGAAAAGAGAGGTTCGAAAATGGAGTATACATATCAGAAATTAAAAAAAATTCCTTGCCATTTCCTAAAAAAATTCAGAGATAGAGACCCAGAAAAACTATGCTAATTCTATCATGAAATTTACAACTTTGTAATAAAAAAATCATTAGTCATAGCCCATAGAATCATCAATCATAACTTTAAATTGTTATTATCATTTAATTGGTGAAAAATACAAAATCCTTATCTCTAGGCACATCAATGATCACTCATCTTTTTCTACTCCTACCCATTCACACTTAACTACCTTTATTATTTCACATATAATGGTCCAGGTTGAAAATCACTTTTTCTTGAGAGGGTATTCAGAAAGAAAGCCTAAAATATGGACCACCAACTGGATCAACACAAGATGCCTAGCCACTAAATTAGGCACTATCTACAGTCAGCCCAATTTGTTGTTAATTTAGGATTAAGCAAAGGGTGTCTCATTCTGCATATTCAAACCTTCCCTTGAAAAGAATAGAACTCAAGGGAAACCATTAAATCACACTGTTCTCATTTGCTACCTGTCAAAGACTGACACAGGTGAAAATAACCTAGAAGTAAAAAAAAAGGCAAATTTGTTAAGTAAAGGTCAAAAAGAACAAAGAACAGAATGAGCTGGAAATGGACAAACAGATATTTGGGTTCTGGCTGAGCAGGTGGGTCAAATGAAAAGCCCTTTCTGTTGGCCTGGGTACGGTGTTCCTAAATTTTAGTGCCCTAAGCTTATCATGCCACTGTACCATTCAAATCACCCTGTGATCTAGGAGGCGATAGAGCCATTAGTTAATTAAATACTTATTACCCACTGTTCTGTGCCAGACAAAGTTGTGTTCTCATAGAGATGTCTACCATCAATCAGCTTACTCTTGCACTTTCAATTCCAATTACTCAGTAGTAAATAAATAAAGCATAGAATGAATAATTCATTATATGATGCAGAGGACCCAAATATTTTTTTCATCTAACTCTGTTAATTTACAGAATTGATTATAGTGTATCAATGGCTTTACTTTTGAATATAGGTGGCTACTGGTGAAGCTAAAGGCAAAATCCAAAGTCCCCAAAGTCCCCAGGGAAGTGTTGATTTCCCTCTTCCAAAATCGTATTCATAAGGGAGTAAGAAGACTTTGATTATTGTCTTGCCAATGGTTTCAGCCCCAGGCTATGGGGATTCAGTGTGACCAAAGAAATGACAGTAAAATGTTCTTGGGGTGAAAGGGTTATACCCAACTTCCACTATGGCAGGTCAGTCACTAAAATCCCTTTCACTCAGAGTGAAACTGCCTGCACAGCTGTCCCAGTCTCTGTCCTCGGTGCTGTCACTGTTCCAGCCTTTGCTCTTCTCTCCTGCAGCCTTGCAGCAGTGCCACCGTGTCGCCCAGAGTACTGGGTAGGGCTCTTTATATAGAATCAATAACGATGCATTGCCCACACGTGTGTAGTGAGCTAGCCAGCCAGGGCCAGGTGAGAATTCTGGCCATAGGAACCTTCATTTTATCCAGTTATAAAACAAAACAAAAATATGCAAACTCATGCATTTCAATACTTTTTCCTTCTCTAAAGAACTTTAGACAGTTTACAGTTTTAAAACTAAATGAACATAACATTAAACCACTAAACAGCAGTTTTTCATCCATTCAACAGTTAAATGAATTTCTTCATAAATACTGAGTGCTACCATCACAGATTTCCCTGATTTATTTACTTCAGCCATGTTATCTCTTTGCTTAACTATGAATTTGTTCAATAGCCTTATAGGAATTCATTTTTGCTCTGTTCCTTTAACTATGCAAAATATTAGAAACTGAAGATTTTACTTTTCTTTTATTTTGTAACCTTGGATGATTTATTTAATAGTATTTAGCTAAATTGTTTTCTTGTCTCTAAAGTATCTAGAAAGGTCACATCAAGTAATTGGCAAGTGATGAACTAAGCGATTAATTTAGACCCATAATTACTATTGAAATGATGAACAGGAGTCACATGCAGTCTACGCTGGGTTTCTTAGAAGAGAGAAACAATGTCTTAAAGCAATTCACAGTAATTCATATACTGTTTATACCAACTGTGCCAAAATGGCCATCTGTCTAGGACACTTCTTTTTTATCTAATTATAATTTGGCACATTGATTGGTTTTTCCTGACCAACACCCAAATACTGGTCAACAGGTGTCTTTCATGGCACATTACCCACAAGAGAATTTTGACCATTGGCATTCTATGAGGGAAAAAAAAAATCTGTCCCTATATCCTGATGTACTCTTGTGTTTCCTTTTACATCTGAGACAATTCTCTCATGAATGTAAAGTTTTTCCTCTTATTTTGAATATTTTATCATTAGAAAGTGTTTTATTGGCTTATGTTTACATTATCATATTTTCATTCTACTTTCATACTGTTGGCAACTGCATACAATCTAACCTCTTTTTTTTTGTTAAAATGGTTAAGGTCACCATCGCATTTCCTTTCCAACCTATTTCAACCTAATTCCAACTACTTCATGTTTCCCTGATTTCTATTAGTTGCTTATAACAGAGGTATTATACCCTCTGCACTGAACCCAAACACCAGCTAATATGTTCCGCACACTAGTAAAATTGCTATGTATTCTGATCGCCTCCTGGACGTTGCTTTAAGGATGCATCTGGAAATCACAAGGACATAATTTACTGTGACTAACGCAAAGGTGATTTTTAAGAATTGTGTCTCTAGAAATCATATAACTTCTTAATTAGTATCCAGGTAGAATGCCTATTTTATCCAACCCCTCACAGAAGGCTTCCTAACACTTTGAGGGAACAGAGTCTGAGATTTAGGATAAAAACACAGGAGAGACCAGGTCAGATGACGTTTTTTTTCCTGGCCTAAACCCTGGAGTGCTTCTCTTTAACTATATAATCAGATATCAAAACTATAGACTAATATGCAAGGTTCCCTTTGGCCTGATCCCAATTATACTTCCTCACATACTCTACCCTCCAATCATACCCAACCTTATCATTTTAAGACACATTAAAGCCTAAAAAATAATGTAGAGTTGCTTTTACTTTCTCTTCTCTCAACAAATTTCCCTTTCCTTTTATATCAATGTCCTATTCAAACAAGGGAGTCTTATTCATTATCACTCCTTCTGCAAAGCTTTTCTAGTACCTAGGTTGGGTTTATCACTCTCACAGAGCTTTCTAAAGACCCCCACCCCAGCCCAGCCCCCACTCAAGCATGTATGTCATTCTGCTTTAGTTGCAACCTCAGGTGCTCTCTTCTCCAATCTCAGGGATACATGACCCACCACAGAAACCTTGGCATTCTCCAAAGTACCACAAACTGGTGACCAATACGTGTTTATTAAATTAAGACCCGAGGATGCTACTTCCTCAAAAGAGAAGGGTTCCAAAGATCTTCACAGTTACTAACTTCTAGCAATGAAGAAGTTCTACCTGTTCTTGGAAGATTTTCAGCTGAGTAACCATGAACTGGCAACCGATAGGCAAAGCTAAGCTTATAGATAAATCTTGTTCGGCCTGCAGAGTGTCCAAAAATAAGCTGACCCAACATTTTTAAGCCAGGAGATTTGTTGTTAAAAATCTGGATTTGACTTCTCCTGAAAAAAGATCTAAAACCACTAAGCCTGACTTCCCAAGTGACAACTATCCACGGGAGCTGGAGTAGGGGCTAGACAGGCAAGGCTTGTGTTTTTCATTTTGCCACAGACAATGCCAATCTCTCTTCTTCCCCCATAATGAAGGAGTCCATTGCTATTTGTTACCATGCTTACACCTTCACTTTTTAATAGTACATAAATATTTCTCTGCAACCAGGGATCTGTGAGATGCAAGAAAACAAAAGCTTGACCAGGAATGCCATGTTTTTTCTTGATTCATTATTTTAAGTTACCTGACCTGATACATGGGCTTTTGAGTTGGCAGTGATTGATTTGTACTTTCCCTTGCTGCCAAATGCTCAGATAAATTATTTGAGGAATAAGAATTTGTTCAAATAAAGAGTAAGTCCACTGTCATTATCAGGGTGTGGCAATACCATAATATGAATTTTTTTTTCTCTTAAGGTAGAAAATAAGAAAGTCAGCTAAATGGACATGGACAGATTTGAGGGAGTTGTTTTCTTAAGTATGTGAGTGGCTGCCTCTAGATCTTTACTCAGGCCATTGAGAATTAAATCAGTTCTTTCTATACCTCTGACTGGCATCTATTGGAACCTCAGAACCTCTGCTCAAATCTAAAGCAGAGCTTACCAAAATAGTTTACTGATGGTAGCTAAGCAAAAATGGCTCAAATCTAGTCATTAAAAGTTAAATGTAAGGATTACATGAGCTTAAAAACAAGATCCATTTACTTAGACATAGTCTCTAAAAGAGGCATTAGTTGGAAATTACTAAGGCTCCAAGCATCACCCTTATAATGGAGCCAAGAAACTGATGGCTTACAAAGGAAACATACACTCCTTTGTCATTAAGGACTCACCATGCTCTGAATTACTTTCACCAGCCAAAAGAGACATGGATCAGTAGGCACAGCTCTATCAAAGGACAATCAGAGACCCTTACATAAAATAACCAGCCCCAATTCAATCATTAAAGAGAGCACATTTTTAGCTACAAGCATAATTTTGTACCAATTTTACTTTAAATCTAAAACATTTTATTCACAAAGTAATTAGAGAACACCTTACAGTAAAGAAAAATATCAACACAGTAAGAGAGTACAGATAGATAGGATTAAGCTGGCTGCCCCAAATAGACAAAAATTTGAATGGATAATAATGTAAGAACAGAGAGAGAAAACAAAATTTGCTTCATACTCCTAAAGCTGTCTGTACATATTGTGGTGGGTGTACATGTGCACACGCTCACAAAAGCAATGGGAAAAATTCACCTTATTTTCCCAAACTCCCTTTTTACATAACTTGAAGTCCAAATAGTTTCCAAGTTTCCAGCAGCATTAGAATGACATAATTTTTCCCATTGCACCCTAAAAACCTACATATCCTTTAAAGTTATGTGCAGTAACTCTTTACAACAAACAATTTTTTTTTCTTTTCTCATCTGCTAGATTTTAACTAAAGAATACAACAATCTGGGCTTCTGATGCAAATAAAGGAGAGACTCATAATACTTGCTCCTTTGCCCTTTAGAGCAATTACTTTCAAACTTTTTTGACCAAAATCCATAGCAGGAAATATATTTGACACAGTGACTTAATATACACACCCCTGAAACAAAATTCAATGAAATAATACTTACTCTTACTGACCCCTCTGCACTCCTATGTATTCAATTCCACTCCATTCTATTTCATGAAAACAAGAATGTTTGCTGTACCCCATGTTGCTCACTGACATGCCTAACCTGCTATTTGAAAAACTTTAAAGCTTTTTTGCTTTCAAAAGCACTCACTAGCATTGTATTAACTAAATGGGGAAAACAGGAAAATTTTAAAGATGGGGAATACAAATATAAATGGTAAAAATATACATCAGAGCTATGCTGAGAGGAAACACATACACTAATTTACCATCGAAAACAAGCTACATGCTGTGGCCACCACTTTCAATACTATGTTGAACAAATGTGGCAAAAGCAGGCATGCTTGTCTTGTTCCTGATCTTGGAGGAAAAGCTTTCAGGAAAAAAACTGTTAGAGATAGAGTCTGGGGAGAGGCTAGGGGTAGGTAAGATAGGTGAAGGGAATAAAGAGGTATACATTTCCACTTTAAAGAAATAAGTCATGGAGTTGTAATGCACAATGTAGGGAACATAGTCAATAATGTAATAACTTTGTATGGTGATAAATGACACCTAGACTTACGGGGATCATTTCATAATGCATAAAAATATCAAATCACTGTGATGTACACCTGAAACTAATAGAATATGGTATGCCAAGTATATTTCCATTAAAAAAAAAAGACTACAGAAAGATTATGACGTTTAACTAATATTTCAGAAGTCTTTCTAAGAGCTTGGCACTAGCTAGCCACTTCATTTTCCAAGTTTCAGAAAAACACTAAGTATAAACTATGATTAGTCTAATTTTGCAGATTACAAACAGGAAATTTGAAAGTCTGACTTTAAGAGCCTGACCTATCAAACACTATGGTGTTCTGCTTTCCACTGGCGATTGCTGTATTCTAATAATTCCAGCAAATAAATTTAGCAAGTACAACTCATAATTAGTAAACATTTTAAAACATTAACAAGAGGCACCCACCTATCTGGGCCACAGACTATTTATCAGGCTTTAGAATTTCATATTTAAACCAAAAGTTAACCAGAAAGTTTCCTTAATCTTTAAGCCGAAGAGATGTTATATAGAACCCTTACCACCAGTAATGAATATAAAGCACTTATTATATGCTAGCACTCTTCTGAGCAACCTGTATAGCCTATTTCCACTTTGCAGATTAGGAAGAAAAGGAGTTTCTTTTTCCCAAAATAAGAAGTTTACACAATCTGCTCAAGGGCTATCACCCACAACATTTTTACCCATGTACCCCATTCCCTAAACTGAAATATTTTTAGTTTATCCACACTGGGTTCCTTTGTGCACTCCAGTTTCACACCCAGTTTTTTTTTAATTTTGGTATCATTAATGTACAATTACATGAGCAACATTATGGTTACTAGACTCTCCCTATTAGCAAGTCCCCACCACATACCCCATCACAGTCACTGTCCATCAGTGTAGTAAGGTGCTATAGAATTACTACTAGTTTTGCACCTGTTTTTATATCTGTTTGCTACATCTTCCCTCCATTCTCCAACTGGCCTATTCCTCAAGATTCTCTGATTTATTTCCCAACCTATTGTTAAGTGACCCCCTCAACCCTGCTCCTTTCCTCTGTAATAGCACTCATATTTTCATTGTCAATTGACTTATTGGTGAATCTCTTGAATTTGAGACTCTTTCAGTTCCATACTTCTAATACATGGCACACTAAGTTCTCATTAAATGTTGGTTGGTTGAATGAATGAATAAGCCAGTAAATTAAAAACAAAAACAAAAACTGAAAACTAAAAAGCCCACATAGCTTACGTGGATTAAAATGAAAACTAACCTAAAAGGAGAAACTAATGGAGACCCATTCCCTAATAAACTTTTCCAAAAGTGATCCCAAACCAGATCAGTCAATACCCAAGATAATGTCAATACCAGGTTTAACTGAGCTGGTACTAAACAGAAGAATAAGAGAACATTAAAATTAGTCCCCGAAAGGGGATAGATTGTTGTTATATAAAATATCAAAAGCAGAAAAAAACACAGAAGTCTGCAAGTCAATGCCACTCATTATTGTTGTACTTATGGCTTACTTGGACAAAAGTTGAAAGTTAAAAGAAAAAGAAGTTTAAGAAGACAAAATTTCTACTTAGAGATTTCACAGAACGGATTTCAACTATTATTTATCTAAAAAAATTAAAATAGAAGTTTGTTTCCCTAACAATAAGCAAACAGGATTTTTAAAGCAACATATTGGTTCTTTCTTGAACACAATACCTAGGAATATCACTTGTGATAAGGAGCTCCAAATCGCTAGAATGGGAAAAATGTTTTCTAAAACAAAATTATACATTTCACACTTCATGCTCAATGTCAAGTTATTTTCAGTTGTGAAAACTCACTGAAGAATGAGTGACTATCAGTCACCCAATTGTCACAAGGAGTTCTGCCACTTTGTGAGATGCATGATGAGTGGTGACCAAGTCAGTCCCATGATCATGATATATATTTCCACTGTATATATCAACAGAATATTAATTTCCTTTCCTTTGTGACAACTCTGATTATAAAACATGCCTGTAAGTAGGAAGGCAAGAAATAGCATTTGTCTTTAGCATTGTTGTTGTGTGGCAAGTAAGATGAAATTCCTACTATAGTTTCAATATTAGTGTTACGCAGGTTCTCAGTCAATCTTCAAATAAAAAGAGATTACAAGTTAGAATGCACAACAAATTCTATGAGGAGCTAGATGGGAGAAGTGCAGCCTAAGGTGAGGTTGGCCTTGTGGAAGAGCTATAGCCCAGACTATAATTTGCCCTCTCACTGGCTGTGATGCTCTGCTCATGGATGACTCTCCTGGAAGTTTGATAATAAGATCTGGACAACTACAAAGAAAAGTTAATCCACATATCCCTTTTAAAAAATTTAGCAGCGTTTTTGAAGCATAATTTACATATCATAAAATTCATCCTTTATAAGAGCATGATTCAATGATTTTTAGTAAATTCACAGAGTTGTGCAACTATCATAAAATCCAGTTTTAAATTTCCATTACCTCAAGGAAATCTCTCCTACCCATTTGTAATTAATCTCTATTCCAGCCCTCAGGCAATCATTAATTTTCTTTCTGTCTATGTATTTATCTTTTCTGGGCATTTTACATAAATGGAATTATACAATCAGCAATCTTTTCCATCTGGCTACCTGCCCTTAGCATAATATTTTAGAGGTTCACTCAATTTGCTGCATTTATCAGAAAATCATTATTTTTTATTGCCAAGTAATATTTCATTGTGTGGGTATACTACATCTTGTTTATTCATTCACCAGTTGATGAACACTTGGAATTATTTCCATTTTTTGGCTACTGTTAACAATGCTGCTATGAACATTCATATACAAGTGTGGGCTGATGTTTTCATTTCTCTTAGATATCTATAAGTAGGATTACTAAATGATATGGTAAATTTATATTAAAATTTTTAAGAAACTGCCACACTTTTTTCCAAAGTAGTTGGACCACTTTATAATCCCATCAGCAATATACAAGAGTTCCCTTTCCTCCACATCCTTCCTGACATGTGTTACTGTCTGTCTTTTTTTCAGTACAACCATTCTAACCCACATAAGGACTTTCTGTTTAAACATTTTCCTATACTCTAAATTTTGCACCTCTCTAGGATCCAATTAAACACTCTCTACCACTCTGAATAAAGTTATTTGGGGAATGGAGTGTTGTAAATACAAGGGGTTTCAAAGCAATGAAATAAGAAAAAGATCTCATTCCAAATACCTGTTTTTATGGGTAATCAAAAAATGAAATGTCCTACTTAAGCTTTGGTTTCATTAAGGGAAGCAGTGCACAGATAAAAGAGGGTTATGATTCTCTTGTCCTCTATGTGTATCATTTCTCACCTGGAATAGAATGTGTAGCTGGTTCTATGGACAAAAAAATGAACATATGTTCATTGTAGAAAAACAGAAAACAATGAAGAAGAAAATAAAAAACCACCATCAGTTTCACTGTGATAAATTTCATTGTTTATTTTTCCTTACCTGTACGTATATATATATTTACATATACTTTGTTACAACTAAGGTTATGCTACTGAGAATCCTGAGTTTCAATGTAATTTGAACACTTCCAATGGTCAGAAACTTTCTTTTGAAGCATAAAGATTGTGTAACAGTCTGTCATGAACATGCACCATAATTTAACCTTTTCTTTTGTTCAAAGTGTTCTAATTATTCACTGATACATGCGAAGCTCAAGGAACACCTGTGTACCCACAACTGTGTCCCAAATCCCATTGGAGGAAAGAAGCTGGTAAATGAGAGCACCTCCAGAAAAGGATGAACTGGAGACTCTGAGAATGTTCAGCTGAAAACAGCAAGACTTGAAAGATTATGCCAGATAGAAAGATTTGAAGTGGTGGCATGAAAGAGGAATTAGATCCTAAGAAGCTTTGGAGATAAGTAAAAACAACTGTATTCACAATAAGGAAGCAAATTTCGATTAATCATAGAGACCAAGAAAAACAATGAAAACAAAAACAAGTGAAAGCAATTACAAAATGCACAATTTAACTGAGCAGTTCCCTTCCTCCTCAGCTTTAGTGACATTTGTAGAAAATAGGGTCTATTCCCACACCGTAAATCCTGAAACAACACTTAGATCCGAATCACTTTTTGAGAGGAACTGGCTGAAGAAGCAGGTGTTCATCAGTCATTCCTTTTAGCCTCTGGGCGCACTGTACTCCATCTTTATGGCTATGATTCTCTCATGAGAGAATGGAACCCCAAATATGTTACAAGTTTTAAAATATTAGATTCTCCAGCATATTAATCAAAGGCCAGGCTTGATATAGTAAAAGACCACTTATCTATCATTTTATGCCAGATGAGAGAAAAATTAAGATAACCATGCAACTCTTAAAAAGTTTCCGGATCACTAATCATCCACTGAGGACTCCGTGGATGATGTTCAGGATGTATTTTTAAGAGAAAAAACCCAAGCATAAGGATAATAGAAATTGCATGGCCATTCTTGCATTGCTTTTCTTGAAAAATGGAAATAAAACACAACAAAACAAAACATTAGTGCCGTCTGTCAGAGTGGCTTCCAGCTGCAGGGGTGCAAAGGTAAGTATAAACTTAGGAGCTCTCCTTGTGAGAATCAACTTAAATATAAGCAACTGGTGATGAAATGTTTCCACTTGTCTGCTCTTTTGGCTTTTCTTTATCCATGGGACTATCTGCATAGGTCAATGACTGTTCCTTAAGAAGTTCCATAGCTTTATTTTTTTCTAAGAACTGAGATCTCTATCATAAAAAATTAAGAGTGATATCAACTATAGTTAGCCAAAATGCCATTTGAGGTACCTCATTACTAAAAGCTTGCTTCTAGAGCTGAAATTGCTTCACCCACATGTGCTGAAAGCAAACTTTTCAAGAAACTTTTAATATTCAGGCAGACCCTACAAATTTGGAGATATTTGTAAATGTTCACACATACAGCAGGCAAAAAAATGTTTCTATTGATTATCATAGGATGTGTTGTTTTTGTATTTTTAACTGAAAGGAAATTGAGTCATTGTGACATTCATAGGGCAAATCATGTGATTATCTTTGTCTTATATATCAGTTTTAGTTTGAAGGAAACATATTGCACTTTCTAGTAATGGCAAAAAGTATCTCAGCCATGTGGGGTCAAGTGGGGTAACAGAGTCACATTGAAAAATGAAGGACGTGTATATTTAATACCAATATCTTGTAGTTTGGGGAAAGTGAAGCCCAAAGTAAATAATTTCCTCAAAAATATGTAGTTGGCTTTCTGACACAAGTTAGCTACCCGGCAAGCACTGTCCATGTCCCCTCCCCTGTGACAATCACAGATTTTCAGTCTCTGGGAGAAAAATACTATATACTCTTAATGAAAAGTCCCTTTGTTAAACTCTGGCATTTACCAGTATCTCATCATATTAATAAGTTAGAGTTTACTGATTTATCTCAGATATAATTAAGATATTTCATTTCCATGACACTTTATAATTAATGACTATATGTTTGTGTATATATATATATACACGATAATGGACAAGTAATTCTAGAATAGATTCCCTGGGGCCATCTTGGAGGCTGAAAGGTTTGATGACTATTCATGTTCAAATAGCTGCCACAGAGTTTCTGTGGTCTTTCAACTTGAGAGAAATCAGGGATCTGTTGTGAATAAAAAGGCACTTCCTTAGTATCTGGTCAGTAGCCACTGCTATCTAAAAATTCTGGTAGGATTCTCTCCTGGGGCAGGTGAAAAAATCTGAAGGTGAAGAGCTCCTGAAGGCACAGGAGCCAGGCATCCACTTTCCCCCAGGCCATGGATTCAGGCTCTGCACAGTGACCTGAATCTTGGGTTCATTCTCACTTTCAAACTGAATCAATACAGTATACAACTAGGAGGGCATGACGTGTTATGCCTCTGGACGGATTTCGTGTATTTTCTGTAGGGGTGCACTATACCTGAAGTATTGCCTTACACTCTGAAATAGCCTAATAGAATCAGATGTGGCTTATGACAAATAGCTGGAAAATAAGCAGATCCAACCAATAAAGAGTCAGAAGAAATGGGAGGGAATATTCCGTGCTGATGGCAAGGAAAGAAGGCAAAGTCAGGTAAGTGGCATTTTAAACATTTTAGTCACCTTTGAGTCTGGTTCCTAAGCAATGAATCAAGAACCCAAGTTTGACGTAGAAAACTGTGGTTAATATTGAATTCCAGTTAAAACACTACTTGATCTTTCCAACAGGCAGACTGCAAAAAGAGAATCAGGTTGACCAGATCTTAAATTTAAAAACACCAAAGGTAAAAATGATTCATTAGCATAGCTTATCTGTACAGGAATCAAATTAAATAGACACAGATAATATTCAAAGCAGCAGATCAAATTGACAGAATTCTAGAAAAACATGAGGGTAGCATGCAAAGTCAGTTTATTAAAAAAGAGAGAGAAGAGGTTTTGATTATCCCTCATTTCAAAGAGAGTTCTGTGTCTCTGAAGAAATGAAAAAGTTGGCAAGATACTTGCCTTGACACTGAGCAGTAGAAACAGGATGGCTTCAGAGACTCAGGTGGCCACTATTGTACCTTTCTGGCTAATTCATTAATTGTCCCTCATATTTTCAAATCCTTCTCAAGACAATGCATCAAGGGAGAGTATGTAATACATGTAAGATAAAGTATGTAAGATAAAGACACAGGCATAAAGGAAGATGTTTCACAAAGTGATAGTCACCACACCAAAAGCTTTTGAGGGCCTCAAAGCTTTTTAAAGTACAAAGAGATCCTGAGACCAATTAGTTTTCAAACTGCTGATCTATCATTTCAAAACTCCTGATCTCTGATCTCACCTACCCAACAGAGATAAAGTAATTCAACTTCAGGAGCAACAGTTTAGTAACAGCTCAATGCCCTTGAGAAACAACGAATGAAATATCCAAGGGTGTACAGCCAACATTAGGCATTGCTCACAGTAGAATTTCAGCCAATATCCAAGAAAAGTAGGACTCAGTGTATTGTAATGGTTAAGAGCCATCTGTGGAGTTAGAGTAGATTGCAATCCCTGATCCATAATGCCACAGATGAAGGTATTGGGGCATCTCTCCTATGTTAGGTATGACAGTCAGAAATCCTGATCCGACCTGATCCGCTGCTTGCAGGGTGTTCCTGAATAAGTTATGTAACTTTTCTGTGCTTCCCTTTCTCACAGGTAAAACTGGGATAATAATAGTACCGAACTCATGGAGTCACTGTGAAGATTACTTGCAATATTTTATGAAAAGTTTTAGAGTGGTGCCTAATACAGAGTAAATACTTGATAAGGATAAGCAACAGGAAGATTAAAAATAAGGACACAAAGAAATAATTGGATGAGACACTGATCCTAGAAATACAGACCTTGAAGCCTGAAATGGCTTAAAGTAGGAGAGATGATGGCTGCATCATTGCTGTATTTTTTCTTTTATTTAACATTGTACCAAAAATGAGACAGGAAGAATTCTTCCTCACACCTTGAAGCCAGACTTCAGGAGGTGGTCTGAGACCTTATATCTTTGGCATCTTTGAGTGAACTGAGAGGTAATAGCCAGAGACTTAAAAAAATTTTTATTTTAGATTTACTTTCATGGTCAAAGTCATTTTAAGTGTTGTTGTCTGAAGGTTGACACTGGGGGACTCCACAGGTTATTTTCCAAGATTCTCCACAGTCTTCAGTTCAGCATTGCAAAAATATTCATAGAACATCCATTATGCCAGATATGATGCTAAAATACATTTTCCTGCTGTCTGGGTTATCTTCAAGCTGATGATCTTCTTAAATCAAATCAAGAGTGTTAGTGTTTCCTGAGACATAAAGGAGAAAATAGCATCTCCTAAACATAACAATCATGCAGATACATACTCTGCTAGTTTGCCAACCTACGTGAGCCATGAAAACAATCAACTAGTCAGAGTGTTTGAACCTGAAGTCCAGCCTAAAAGAAAATTCTAAAGTTAAAGAAACAATTATGGATAGGACTCATAGATAGGAAGCAAAATAAACTGATGCTTTTCTAGTAATGTATTACTAGATGACAATGTGTTTCTTCTCTTCCCTCTCCTTGGCAACATCATAGACAAGGGACTATACATGATCCACTCGCACATTTATGAATGTGCTTGAAGATGTCCTGATAGCAAATGGCAAATCACCTATTGTCTCTAAAAGCCTTTCGAGCTTGATTGCAGAGAATATGTAAATGGTTCTTTTCCCCTGGTTTAGCTGTCCTGTCTGTGATGATAATGCAATCATCTGTAGAAAATACAAATTCCCTAATTAACATTAGAGTCCTGGGAAACTTCCCAAGGAAAGGCACACCCAGGGAGATCTCTACATAGCTATCAAAACAAGAGGATTTGGTTTGATTGATTGGATTGAATCATAGTTAACTGTCTTCTTATTTCCTCTTTCTTATTTCTTATTTTCAGAGTCTTCAAGGCAAAGTCTTCTGATGACCTTTTAGGGAGTCTTCCTCAGTCTGTCTCTAATCAAACATGCAGAATGACAGTCAGATTCCAGCTTCCTTCATCCAGAGGCTTGCACACTGATTCAAGGGTATTAGGGATTCATTAGACTATTATGTGCCCACTGTTTGTCATATATAATGTATAATATATATATTATAATGTATAATGCATATATATAATATATAATGTATATATATGTATATATACAATATATACACATACACATATATACAATACAATATATATGTATATATATGCATGTATATATATAATGTATAATGTATGTGTGTGTGTGTGTATATATAATTCACTTAGGACATTGACTTTTTTTGGCTCCTTCCTTTTCCCCAAACCTAATTACCCAGTCTTCTTCATTTAAACGAATCATTTATCAAACCAATCTCGTTCTCTTCTCTTTTCCATCGCCTCTTCCTCTACACTCTCACATCTTCTCTGTTTTCCTTCCTATAGTCTCCCAACATTTTTAAATGCCTAAACGATTTGAAATGCAAAGCAATGCTGCTCCCTTGTTTCAGACATTCAATGGCTTTCCACTGACCATAAATTCAAAGCTTTGTATCACCCAGAAGTCCAAACTCTCACACTTCAGTTCCTTTATAGGTGACATAGGAACAGTAGTAATACTTATTCATAGGGTTGTTTGAATTAACTCACTACAGTGAGTTAATATATGTACAATGCTCAGAACAGTGGTTGGTATACATTAAGTAAAAAAGTTGCCTGCTATGACGGCGATGGTGGGGATGATGAAATGATCATTTTTCTTGGAGGCGCAGCTATGGGATAGAGATAGCTAGGGGACAGCGATAGGATAGTGTAGAGATAGCTCTTCCTCCCCATACTTCAACTCTTTTATTTAAGTCCTTGCATTTTGTTTTGAAGCACTTGAAATAGCAAGGGTTAACTTATGACCTAAAAATATCCCTTCCTGGCCCATGGCCATTCCCAGGGTTACTACAGAACCAAAAGATAAAGACCCAAAATCCCAGGGAAGTCCAGGACAGCAGGAGCAGAAAGCCTGAATAGAAAACAAGCTTTCTGTTCTTTTGCTTCTTGCCAGCAGCCTCCAAGTTTCCTGAAGCTCTGGAGCCGAGGTAGAAAGCTCAGTTTTGAGCAGTGGTCACCATTATACTTAGAAAAAGCTGCTATAGTCAGAGACTCTGAACCTAAAGAGAGACCTCTTGGGACAGATAAAATTGCAGTAAGGAGAGAAAGGTCATCGACTCAACTGCAGAAAATCCTGGAGAAGCAGCCAGAGTAATCATGCTCTTGCCTGACGCTGAGATATCCTGCATCTGTGGTTTCACACTTAGGGTGTCTGCCTGAAGGGTCAGCCTCTTGCTCTTTGAGTGGGATGCTTTTCCACTATGTAAGCAGGGCCACTACTTTAGTTGACTAAAAGGAAAAGCAGGCCAGATACAGAGGAACAGGACTTTTATTATTTCATGGGTTTCAAAACATTTGGATCAAGGCACCGTAAGTCTCAAGTCCCGGCATTAAAATGGAATCAGAACTAGTGCTTAATGGATAGCAAGTAGGGGGTAGAAATGGATTTTGAACAACTCGAAATAAAAATATGTTCCAGCAAAATATTTGAAAATCTCTGAATTTATGTTTTAATGGAGACAATCTCTAAGAAACATCACTTGGGAAAGGAAATAAGATCAATGGTATTTTAACAGCTGATCACCCTCAATACCAAGAAGCATTACAGATAGCTACTAATTATACAAATGGGTTGATTCCAAAAGTTTTGGGGGTTTTTGTTTGTTCTTGATTTAATAATTATTTAGATTTACAAATCTCTACCCTCCTTCCCTTCCCAAATAAACTGATCAGAAAACAAAGCTCAACACACACTGCTACAAAGGCAAAATGTAGTCAGCCCTAATCTCAGTAAGAGGTACCAGGCATTTCTCTTTCTTCTTCCTTCGACCTCATAGGCAGGGAATAGAAATCCACTGGCTCAGAGTCACTAGGGCAGCTCCTGCTGCCTGCCAGGGGAGTACTATTCACCACAGGGTGGAGGGAGGCCAGTGGGGTGAGACAGACTGGGAATGAGGGCTGGGCAATGTGTGCAGGATGGAGCCCAACAGAGCCGACCACCTGGCCAGTGTCATCACTGTTCCTGTTTTTTTTCACTTAGGTGCTACTGTGAAAGCCCTCTGCTTCCTGCAAGTGGGGAAACACAGCTTCCCTTCTTGTTTTATAAGTACCTTCATCATATCTTCAATGTTATCTCTTAGCCCACAAATTCTGAAGTATTTACTTACTAGCCCTTGACAGAAAAGGCCTGCCCCACCCTGTGCTAGATCAACATATAAAGAACATTTAAAAAATTTCCTCTTCCCATACATCCCTTCAAATAAAGAAAAGTTGTTTAAGTACCAGCACAAAGCTAGTGATGCAGAAACTCTTGCTGTGATGAAGGCCTTTCAGGGAGTGTATACTAATTGGATACGCGCATTTAAAGACCATTTTTACCTTAAGGGATGTCTATGGCAAAATTGGTTTCAGATCACTTTCAGGATTACTGGGCTTTTCATCAGTGAAACACAAAGGGAAATACCACACCTACCAGGGTTCTCTTCAGAAAACTGTAACAATCCAGCCTCTCACAGTAATCTGGGTGCATTCAGTCACCCGGGGCAAGGCAGTGCGACAACCAAGAAAATGAGCAATCAGCAGAATCGCATGCGGTGCCTGCCACTTCCTGCCAATTTGCAGTTAAGCTACTATGCTTTAGTCACAACCACTCTCTTTAGATCACTCTCTTCTGAATATAGGATCTCATTCCAGGAACAATTACTTCCCTAGGAACACATGCAGAAAGAACCTACTTAAGATTCACTCATTGAAGAAATGGTTGTAGGAGAATGTGCTTTACCCACACAAAACACCTTGCTCTAGCTTATTGTCAAGACACTATACATTTGAAAAGCAAACTACTAAACAGACACAATTTGACTTGCATTCTAAATTGTATGTGAGTGCACTAAGTATTCCCTTTCATCCAGATGAGTCCCCTAGCCTCCCATTTACCCTTTACAGATGAGGTTAATCAGTAATATGTCACTAATTGAGCAATTCAGCTGACCTTACTATGTCAAAACAAAGATGCAAAGATACCATTAGTTCTTTTCAGTGTATGACTTGTATAATTACTTTGTCTTCAGTTGGAATCTTCACTACCATATTAGCCAGAATAAAGTAGAGTAACTCTACCCACCTACTTCTCATATTTCTACAGCAAAAGACAGCACTAAAAACAGTAAAACTACATAATAAACTTCTCACAGCGGCAATGTCTTCAGATCTCAGAGTAAGTTACCAGTTTGATTACTAGGTTTACATTAATCAAAAATTCTCAAAATTCATAGTCTATCTCTATGCAATTGTTAGTCACCCAAGTAGTCTGAAAAGGTAGAGTGGGGAAAGTACTGAAAACATTTTTTAAAATGAGAAGGACAGATGTGAGAAATTCTGAATAAAACCAGTAACAAATTAACCTATCGTTTATTTAAAAACTACTATGAAACTAGGTAAAGCCCTAGGAGATTATGATATCCAAAATAAACCAACAATGACTTTGATATTTACAATCCATTCTAACAATGGTCAAAAATGTTAAAGCATTCTGTGCCAGGTCTTCTACAAGGCACTTCACATGCATCGAGACATCTGATGTATACAGCAGGTGTTATTCACATACTACAGATGAGTGAATGGAGGCACAGATGTTAAGCAACTTATAAGTCCAAGATGACAAGACTTGCAAAATAGATGAGCACTGCATCGAGCTCAGGTATTCTGAATTAAGGCCATAAATTTTCACTGTATATTCTATTGCTTCCCACCAAATTTTACTCCTACCTTTTTACTAATAATAAATCTATGGAGGGGACAATAAAATTTGACTTTAAATGTTTACCAAAGGCTCACCTTATTATCTTTCTAACATCTGAAGCATTTAGTGATTGTTTTGCAAGACAGAATTTGATGGAATGGCTGCATTCTCTTGTGCCTGATAGCAGTGTATGTCAGGTTCCTTGGAGAGGGGTGGAAAGTTGAGTCTGAGTAAAATACTGTGTTCATTTTTCTCTGCCTCCTATTCCCTGTACATGTGCTTCCCAACTTAGTGAAGGATCCAGCAAACAGATAAATTCTATCTCCCAGGATAATACAGAAAGCATCCCCCTTTGTAACCAAATATATAAAACAGCAGAATGAAGGCCATTTGTTATGAGATGGTTCTGAATAAAGTACGCCTCTGTGCTATATGAGAACATATTTATTTTATTATTCTAAATTGCATCTACTTTCTCTATTAGATTGTGATTTCTGTGGACAAGAACTATGTTCTGATTGTGAAATCAGACATATTTTGGGCCCTTAACATGCTTATGGTCCAACTGGGAACAAAGAATACATAAGCAACTATTAAAGATCAGTACAATATGTATAATTTATATGAAACATTTTAAAGGTTAAACAACATTTTTAAACATTTAAATATTTCAAAAAAGGAAACAAAACTGACATCATTCCTTCCTCTGTGGGAAAGAATCAGAAAGTTTCATATGAGAACTAGTGACTTTAGATATTATTTAAAAAAATAGGAATTTGAAAGAGAGTCAGTCTAGGTTAAGAGAACCACACTCCTTTTAAAGGCTTGAAATGTCTTGAGAAAGTAAAGTTCAGTATTGCCAGAAAATAACATGCAGGAAAATGGTGTGGGAAGGAGGTTGGGTGGGAGGGTTTGTAGGAAAAATAGAAGGCAGTGAACAGATCTCCCTTAATCCTGTGCAGATATGATGTTCTCATGTTACAGATATAAAATATGTAATGTCTCATAAAGGACACAGAATTGGGGTTGGCATCCAGATCTTTGGTTTATAATCTAGTATTCTTTGCACTATACCATCCCAACATGATAGCACTCTTAGTTACTGAGGACAGCCATCATGAAGACAGCATGGGATAGAGAATGAACATACTCTAATGTCACCTGTTCCAAGAGGCCTTCTCTGACCTCAATACCTTCTCAAGTCACTCTGTGTCATCATATCACCTGGTGTCAATCTGAAATTACCTCCAACATGCATTCACTAGTATATTATTCATCCTGCACTAGAACAAAAGTTCCATGAAGACAGAGTCTTGCTTTGCTTGTTCATGGTTGAATCCCAATACCAGCAGTATTCTAAGAACATACAATAGGCCCTCGCACATTTGTTTAATGAATGAATGAAAAAACCTGACTGGCCAAGCTTTCAGGCAGAGCTATCTGCTCTTGAACCAATGACTTAACTTTTGTTTCTTATTGGTTAATGGATGACATTACAGTTGATCTGTGCCCTGTGTTCCAGGGGAAGGATGGTACTTTCCCTTCCTCCCCACATCCCTGCCTTCATTTCTGGTTCCTCTTTCTTTATTTTATGTTTTGAGTTTCAGGGTACAATTTCTTTTGAGAAATGAACATGCCCGAAAAAAGTTTGAAAATTGCTGAACTAGTTGATTTCACACTCCCTTCCATTTCTAAAATTTCATGTTTCTCGTGTGTCTTATAATCTAATGAGTAAACATCTGAATTTTTTCAGGCCAAGAGTTAACAGTAGCCTTTTATAGTATTATTTGCTTATAAGGCTCTACATTTTAAAAAGCATACCTGGGAGCAAAAATGCAAATGATTATACTTATAACCTACTCTATCTCCCACTTTTAACCAGTGTCAGTTAGCATTAGCAGGGCTAACTTGATAATTCTTCCCTATTTTCCAGTAAAAATAAAAATACTCAGGAAAAAAATACCAAAAATGACACAGAGAAAAAAAAAGAAAATGAACAATTTATACAGTCTACACATAAACATGAGCTTCTGATGAATAACTTGAAGGGTTTCTGAGTCATTTTTTTAAAACTCAGCATTAGCCTATACAATCTAATGTCCAAGCAAATCTGAGGTAGCAATAATTCCATTTACTGGTTTGGACAGAAATGATGTGATAACAGAAACCTAAGGTTGTTCTGACCTCAATATATTCTAATGTTTGTGTTGAGCAAACCCCTCGGGCTAATGTAGAATGTTCGCTCATTCTAGCTATGGAACTTTAACCGCGTAGTCAAGGATTCCAAAATCATTTCACTTCTTAAACCGTGAGAGTGAAATATGCTGAATATAATTCCAATTCACAAAGGCCAAAGAGAGATGAAAAGCCAGCCATTATGCTGCATTACTAAAAAGAGGTAAAAAAGAAAAAAAATCTGTGGCAAGTGATGGGAACTAGTGGAAATGTTCTGTAATGTAAAGAGCTGTCAGCATCAAACATTTTAATTCACAATTCAGATTACCACCTGCAACCTGATTTGGGAATCCACTCAAAGTGTAGCGCTGTTCTCTTATTTCTCTTATTTCCAAATCAGATTAGATCATCCAAACTGCTGCATTCCAGGCAAAATGGCTCAGCTTAAAAAACCAACCAAATAATGGTGATAAAAAATGACACATGGTTAAAAAGAAAACAGGACATGGCTCACTTTGATTTGGCTTCTTCCAAATGAGAAAAGGCAGGAGAGGAATAAAGGGTCAACAGTGTGATAAAGGATCTGGACACATCAATGATGTCCTGGCATCATCACCTGCAGAGTGGCACCAAAACAATTTAAGACAATCATGTGCTTCTCCTTGGTTACTTACAGACAAAAATTCTTTTAACAGGAAGAAAAACAACACAGAGAGAATAACAATCTTTTACATGCTCTTTCTTCATTTTAGACCATTAGCCATCCCTCTCTTCATTTTCCTAAAATATTCATCTATGGTTGGAATTTTCAAACTAATTAAATTTTCCTCTTCATGATTATAGCTATTTAATCTTGGATTCAACCACATATTTTAACAGAAGGGAGATTCAATTCAATAAATATATGGGGCACATTTAATCTGTGCCAACATTCCCCGAAAACTGGGAATAGTGAATGAACCACAAAAGTAGTGGGGAACTGCCTAGTTTACTCCAATATTTCTTAATCATAAATAGAATAAAATTAGATTATGGATGACAGCACATAACAGCTAGAAAAGACAACATACAACCTCCATCTTCCCTTCCTTCCTCCCCCCCTCTTCCTCTTCCCTCTGACTATTCTGTCTCACTATCTTTCTCTCCTTCTCTCTGTTCCTGTCATAAACAGAGTCTTCCTAATCATTCATATTTTCTTAAGATTTCACATCTATATATGCTTAAGATTGTACAAAGGACCTGGACCCTAGCAAGTGACCAATAAACAAGAAAGTTGTTGTGACCAAATTTGATGGAGATTTTAAACTAAGTATGTCCAAAATGGTAGCCACTAGTCACATGTGGCTACTGAGCATTTGAACTGTGTCTCTTCTGACATGAGATATGCTGTAGTATAAATAAGCCTTAATTTCCAAGACAATAGAAAAAATAATGTAAAGAAACTCATTATTTTTTTAATATTTACGTTTTGAAATGATTAATATTTTGAATATATTAGGTCAGATAGTAATTAAAATTAACTTCATCTGTTTCTTTTTACTTTTTTGAGTTGGCTACTAGAAAATATTCAATTATTTATATGGTTACATTTTATTTGTATTGGACAGCACTGCTCTAGAAAGATTAAGATGGTTAGCAGATGATCCATACAGCTAATTGTGACAGCATTAGTAACAGAGCTAAGGTGTATGAATTTCAGCCTCCTGGATTCTTTTTGTCAAAATTTGAATGAGAGAAAGTTTTAGCAGTGGGACTCTTGTTATCACGCATGATATAAAGAAGGCCACAGTCAGCAGTATTGTAAAACAGACTCCATCCATAATTACGAATATTTTAAGATACAATATGCTCTCAAATTCTTCAAGTTCAAGTGACCCATCTCAGGCTGAGATACAAATAAAATTTCTCATCTGGAAATAGGAAGAGGTTATAGTATGGAGGACACTGTAAGTAAATCATGAAACAAAGATGGAGAGCCTTTTATTAAGCAGTTATATAATCTGAATGAGGGAAAATCATTTCCAATCTCAGTACGTCCAGCATTATGAAAATTAGTTTGAGATTGATGGTCTGTACTTCACTAGCTCAACTGCCATCTTGCCATTGGTTATTTTAGACGTTGGTATTACTACACCACAGACTTCCAGAAGGTATGTTAGCAGACGTACACACATAGGCATGCATGTACACATACATATTTTGAAAGAAAAATTACAACAGGAAAAAAAGCTTGCTGAAAGTAAAGCAGTATTTGGTAGTCATAGCAACCCTAACTTTTTAAAAGCAACATAAAGGCAGGAAGAGCTCATCAACTGCTATATCAAGTTGTTATAGCAACCAAAATACTGCTTTACAGAAACAAGTTTGCATTCAAATAGCCAGAGAGTTGTAATGGTAAAGAGCTATTTTAAAAATATATCTTTGGAGACCAAAGGTTTAATTTCTACTTTGTTTTAATTAAGATTTGTATCCTCTGCTTCATTAGAACCAGACATTCCACAGGTAATCCTCCGAACAAGCACAGAGCTGCTGTCCCAAGCAGGAAGGGTACAATAAATACCTGATTAGAATCAGTAGGACCAAAATTAGTTCATCAGTACTAATAATTTGATCTTTTTGAGGGTGATGAAAAGTATTAAATCTAAAAGCAGAGTAGAAAATAATCACGTGGGGTTGTCTGGAAAGACAGAAGGATTGAGTCTAGGACTTTGGCACTACTGGTATTTTGGATCATTTGATTCTGTGTTGTGGGTGCGTGTTCTGTGCATGACAGGGTACCTACCAGCTTCTCTGGCCTCTGCCATTAGATATGAGTAGCAGTGCCCCTCTCCCACCCCAAATTGTGACAATTAAAATGCCTTCAGTTATTGCCAGATGTTCTCTGGGAGAGAGGATGGTAGCCAAATCAATTGCCCATGGCTGATACCCTCTGATCTAGAAACATTTCATCCATACTATCCTGAAACTCATGGAAATTCAACAAATAGGCAAGCAATTAACCTACTAAGTCAGTCACATTTTTCTTCATGGGCAAACCCTCCAAACTCCTCTAAGTTTCTATACCTATACTTTACCTAGCTTATCATCTTAGATCAAACATTTTATCCTTCAACTCTCAACAGCTCTGGTACATGATATTTATCTTCTGAAAACCCTCTACATCCTTCTGTTTCAGTATCACACTCACAGATATGCCCATGTGCTCCTCTGCACATGCAAGATACAAAACCTCTTTTGATTTTCAGAGTTGTATCCCACTCACCCTAAGATTTTATTTGGAAAAGAACCGTATAGTATCCCAAATGTCTACTTCTCCTTTTAGTCAACTACCAAAACTCTTCACGATCAGTTTTTATTTATTGACTTGTTCATGGACGTGCTATCCAGCCATTAATACTCCATGTAAACATCATATAGCCTGGGGCCGTTCAATATTTTATTGCGACCTAGTGAGTTCAGATAAAAAACATTTGGTCAAACCTTAATTGGGTGAATAGTCAAATAAAAATCTTGGGCAAAGTAACAAGAAGAGGAGAAGAATGGAGTTACAACTCATTGCCAAAGGCAGTGTACAGTCTTATTATATGATAGTAGATGGGAACTCCAAATAGTAAGCTTTTTGAAAGCAGAGGCTATTTTTGTATCCTTGGAGATATATTATATGACCCAAAGGAGACAGTAAATGACCAGTGCTGGTCTCAGTTCTATAGCATCATATCAAGTTATCATTAGCATGAATGTGGCTACTAAAACTTTTTTCTAGATCTCTCTATCAACTTTAGTTTACTCTTTTTTCCCCATAGATCTAAATAATTTTATAAAACAATTTTGGAGAAATCTACTTTTTCTTAGGATTTCTGCTATGTTTCACAAAGGTTTTCTATAAAACCCTGTTTGAGGAATGTCAGAGTGATTCATTGGATTTATATAACTTATATATATTATATATATATATATGTGTGTGTGTGTGTGTGTGTGTGTGTGTGTGTGTATTTTTCCATTCAGTTTTCCAACACAATGCTCATACCTCTATTACTTTCTGGAAGATCATACCTACTGCTGTAGACTCTTGTAACTTCTCATGTGTGTATCCTTTATTGATTTTCTTGCCACAGGACCCTGAGAGACTTGACAATAGTCTGCATGGAAAACTTTTGAAAAGTAAATAGCAAATTTCTCTGTCAGTCTTTTCTACTAGAAAAACTGACAAATAAACAACTCATCAATCAGGAACTGCATTTGATAAAATTTAAAAACTGAGTTATGAAGAAATAAGAGACATGCCAAAGGACTGGTCAGGATCTAGCACTCTTCAAATATTCCATTTGTTAGTCAAAACAGATCATACCCTCATATTTCCAATACTATTCTCAATAGCACTTAAATAAATGGGTTCTTGAGAACTGGAATAGCCACATCAAGCTGTCAAGGGTGATGTTAGAACCGAATGTGATTGGTAAGTGTACGTGACTGGAACAAGAAAGCGAAAAAATCTTCTCTAACTTACAGGTGTGTGATTAATGGTTTGCTAATAATGAATCAAAGGGTGATTCTTGAAAGGAGAGTGTGGTGATATATGTTTTTGATTTTGTCCTTACAAATAAAATATGATTTTCCTTTAACTCTACAAGGTTAGCTGAGTTTTCTAACAACAACAACAACCAAAAGAAAGCATATAGCAGCTAAGGTAAGAAAGAATTTGAAAGGAACTTGAAAAAATCATACTTTTTGCTAGGTTAAGATAAGTCCTATTAAAGAAAGCTGATTCACTTGAAGCTTAGTCAAGGGACAACACACACTCTCTCTGCCAACAAAGTAAGTGATCAGTCCAACTGTATAGGCAGCCATTTTTTTTTCAACCTTTATATACACCAAACAGAGAGATCAGTTGCCAGTCTGGTGCTCTTGCAGTAACACTGACTGCTAAGCCTTAATTCAGCGAGAATAGGACTTTACGGTCTCCTTTGCAAAAGAGTATTGGGGTAGCAATTTAGATAACTAGCTGATGGTGTTTACTTTTATTTTATCCTTTTCCTAGCATTCAAAAATCATCAAATTGATTCTTGTTTTAAATGGTATTTCCAGCTTAGAAAACAGAGAGAGGATACTATTCGGAACAGCTAACTGGGAGAAAAAATACTTCACTGGACACCATCTTGACTACCTTAGAAATACCACACAAATCTATTGGCAAATAAAGATCTGGATCACAATTACAAGAAAAAAAAAGGCAAGACTGGGCTGCTTGAAGGAGAGGAAGATCGAGGAAAAGGAAAGCAGAGGCTCAGATCCTTGAAAGAATTATTGGAAGACTACCGAGTTAACATACTTTAAAATTACTATGTTCCTGATTTCTCTTCCATTGCCGGTTACTTTTTATGTGAAAAAAATGGGTTCCTGAGATCTGCAGTGACTGCAGCAGGTCACATCAGCTAAAGAGAAGGAGCTGTGGAGAGGAGGGTGATGCCACAGACAAAAGTTTCTGGATTCAATGAAAATTATGTTCATTTATTTGCAATCCATTCATTCAATTATTTTTAAACAGGAACCTCATGTCAAATATTGTGCTCCATACGAGGGACAAAATGTTCAGCAAGAAGATACATAGTTTCTATTCCTGAAGATATAGTAATTTGGCAAAAGGACAGTCAAATAATCACAAACAAAGGTAAATGGCATAAGGACTAATCGTGGAAGTATATTTTCCCATGAGGGTAGGAAATAGGTGAATTTGACTTGGAGCTGGGGGTAGTCATGCAAGGATTACCTGGAAAAGTGATGACTGACTTGAAATCAAATAGAAGTGAGAGGAACCAGATCCTTTATGAAAAACAATTTGTCAAAATTAATTTAGATCACCGATGGGGTCTCTGGGATCTACGAGATTCCATTTTCCCATATCCAGGAGCATGGACCCATTTCATAATTCCAAATCATTTTAAAACTGAAAGGCACCTAAAAACAAGGTCAGTCAACCTTTTTATCTTTTCCAATCCAAGTTTTGTAATTCTACAGCCTCTGCTCCTCCAACTCAGTGCAGCAAGAGGCCCAGGCAGTCCTGGAACTCCACCTCTATCTTCACTCTACAGGGTGAACATAAAGTCTCAAACATACCACCCTGGGCTTCTTCAATGATCAAATGATGCTCCATTTATAGGGTAGAGAAAGTCATCTAAGAGGCTCCAATAGAATGACATACCACCCCTCTAAACCACAGTGGTGTTGAAACGGCTGAATGATAATTTGTAGAACTGGACTGGATGACTTGGCAGTGTGGATTAGGCTAAAGGCACAGGCTTCGTGAATTCTGTGGGAACACACCATCCAAGGGAACATCTCACGGATGCAAGCACATGAGGTGGGTGGAATGGCAGTGCTGTGCCCCAGGCACATTGCACTGGACTAATGCATGTTGCATTAGTAATATGAAACAGCATACTGAATATAATATTAACACACCCTTTATTATGTTTATTCAACTGTTTCCAGACTTGACAGTCACTTGAAGAACATGTTCAACAGTCAGACTCAAAGATCTTTAGTGATGAAACTGGCTTCTTTTCAGTACTGTATTTTCCTGGTCACATGCAATACCACTCTGACTTGCCTTGTCTAACTCAAAGGTACATAAATTGGTAGACTCTCATGCCTTCACCATGTTGAATAATAATTTTCAAAGGTGGCTCCCTGACTACCTGCATCTGAATCATTTAATATGTTGATTAAAAATGGAGATTTCAGAGCCTTGTTACCAATCTACTCAATCAGCAGTTTGAAAGCCATGAATGTACTCAATGCTAGCTAGTTTCATAATCAGTCCTGGATGTGGCTGGCAGGAGGCTGAGGTAAGCCAGCTGGCATAATTTAATGACATAAACCCAGGGTCCAGATACCATGTCTGCCCAATGAGTTTCTTGTTTGCCCATTTTCAAGAACACAACCTCTGCTTTGGTTCCTGACTAATATTCCACTTCTGCCCCCAGAAGCAGGGCTCCAGACTGACAGTCTGGAAGAATGTTTGGTTTTCAAATATCATCCTAATTCCTGGCCTCTCCATGTCCTAGAAATTTCTCACTGTCTCCTATGCCCTTAGCTATTATGTAATTCCATATCAAAGTGTAGAATCAATTCTACATCATCAAAGCAATTCTGCTCTGGAGCAGGGTGTACCAAACATTACAGATTAACAATCCAGCCACTTGCTGAGCAACATAAACACCACCCAGGCAATTGTTAGAACTTCAGAATCTTAATTCCCATTCCAGAAACAGTTCAGTAGGCTGGTAATGCCTCTCAGAGACATGTTCTTGCCCCTATCCCTGGAACATGTGAATGTCATCTTATATGGTAACGTTTTACAGATGTGATTAAGGTTGTGAGATTAGACTGAATATTCTGGATGGGCCTTACATCCAGTCACAACCGTCCTTAGACAGAGAGAGAGAGAGAAAGACAGAGGGAGATTATATGAACAGAGGAGGAGAAGGCAATGTGAAGACAGAGACAGAGATAGGAAGGACTTGGCCACAAGTAAAGAATGCCAGCAGCCACCAGGAGCTGGAAGACAAGGAGTGGATTCTTCTTACAGCGCCTCCAGAGGCAGTACAGCCCAGCTGACATCTAGATTTCAGCTCAGTGATATTAGTATGTAGTTTGTGGCCTCAAGAACTGTGAGAAAACACGTCTCTGATGTTTTAAGCCACCAGGTTTGTGGAAATCTGTTATGGCAGCTGTAGGAAACTAAGGCACTACTGAATTAGATCTGCATTCCAGCAAAGTCCATAGGAGATTTATATATACACTGAAGTTTGAGAACCATTGAACTAACCATATAGCAGAACTCCCAGTCAAGCACAAGTGTGCACCCATCATTTAATCTGGATAGCCAGCCTCTTCCTAAGGGGTCAGTCAATAGCTGGACCATTCTCTAGCTCATTTCTGTCCAGCCACTGTTAACTCCAGCTCCCACTTGACCACTTGTATATGCAAACATAATTGTAGCTAATCTCATCTAAGACACAAGAAAGCAAATACTTACTAGCCAACGGGTATCCAACGTTGACTTGGGTATTAGTCAAAGTTAATAATAAAAAAAAGATCCTCTTCTCACGAGAAAACAATGGGAGTTCCAAAATCAATGTGTACTGATTAGCCAAGTTAGACTAGAACTCAGTGTGGAAACAAGGGCAGGGAGCCCAGATCTTTTGTCAGTGTATGGTCCCTGCTATTCTTGGCTAGCTTTAGAGACAGACACGGCCCTGATATCCTCTCACAGAACCCCAACCAATAATTAGGGCAAGCAGGAGATGGGCCTTTCACTGACCTTGTCAACAGGCAGGTACTGGCTGTGAAACTATGACACAGTTAGTAGGTCTGAGCTCTGGAAGTCAGCACAAGCAGTGGTGCAGCACACAGACCCTGCTCTCAGAGATTCTACCTTCTGCTGCAGGAACTGAAATTAAATACCCTCAACAAGGAAAGAACTAGTAGGTCCCACCTGTGCATTGTGGGAAGAGTAAATATCTGTTTTCATTAATTACAGTGACTCACCAACTATTCAAAAGCAATGAATGGTCTAGGAGTTTTACTTCAGTTTCATCTTATCATTCAATCTTTCAGCAATTCTTAATAGAGAAAAGGGCAGCCTCTTTTTTGTCCTCAAGCCTTATTTTATTTCATCTCTACTGTTCAATCAAATGAGAAAAAGTCTCTATTCAATTTTTCCCAGTTTGAATCCTTTCCCAAGAGCCTGCAGCTAGAGAAACATGTTTCTTTGCTGACTAGCCTCCTGGTAGAACTCTCCAGCAGCTCATACTATACTAATTAAAATTAGAAAGGCAAATTGGAAGCTATATCGGAATGCATTTTTTTTCCCCTAATAAGGGGAATAGAGGTTGTTGAGTTGTTGTTTTTGATCTGCTTATGATCTTAAAAGGGGCTGTTGGGTGTGAAATGAAAGCATGTACCTGACCCAGTGCGATGCAATCTAATACAGTTTGCTGGGCATGTTTAATGACAGGCTCCCTAATTACATAATCAGAAATGTTTTTCATGAGTAGAAATTTCTGCATCTATTTTTTGTTTTCTCATTGAAAATCAGGATAGCAGTGCAACTGTGCATCTGATTAAGTATCCAAAAGGGAATGAAAGATACTCTCAGATGAATTTTTACTGAGAGAGACTTTGTAACCACACCTTGAAGTCTGCATTTCAGAGTGGACACTATATTGTTGTGCATTCTCAGTTACTGGGTGCAACCTTATCTCTTTAACTATTCTGAACACTTGCTGCAGGGCTAGTGTAACGTACACTTCTTTATTTTCCTTAGTTCTGACAAAGCATTAAAACCAGTCATTACTTAATGGATATTTACTGATTAAAAGGACATCAATGATGATGGACAGTACTGTAATGGGGTTTGTGGTAGGGATTTGGTTAAGGGGGGACCCTAGTAAACATAATATTCTTCATGTAATTATAGATTAATGACAACAACAACAACAACAAAAAAGGACATCAATGAGAAAATTCTCAAAAATCAAATATTTAATCTTTCAAATGTGCTAGTTACTTAAAAGATTTCTATTTGGCACAACAACAGAATTGATCTTGAATTTCTGGATAGATTTTTATTAGATGAGGTGGTTTGATCTGTGGTAATGTAGAATATTCCATGAAAAAACAGATACCAATTAGTAACCAGTAATTTTACATCTGACACTGGGCTGTGATTTCTCCTCTAAAAAGTTTTTTCTTGGAACTCAAATATGATAAAATTCTCTCTCTCTCTCTCTCTCTCTCTCTCTCACACACACACACACACACCATTTTCTTACATACTCCTACCTATTTCTTCATGAAACCAGTTTATGCAATTTTTTTCAACTGTTCCTTCTGTGTACTTTGACCACACCCCATCCATGCTCACCTCTGTCAAACCACTTGCCATTCTGAATTTTAAAAAATCAATACCCTGAGGATCAGTTATTTCAGTGCTGGCAATTGCAGGTGTCCGTATTCCTGGTACCTACCAATGTTTGGCACAGAGCATGTTTCATTGAAATTTTGAAGGAATGAACAAAAGCCACTCATTTCCTTTCCCTTTCTCTAATTCTTATTGGGAAACTAGTACCACCCCACCCCCTCATGTCTAAGGCAGGGTTACAGAAGGAAAGAAAATAGCACAATGCCTAGAGAACTCCAAACTGTGAAATCAGCCCTAAAATTAATACATGTGGCCAAGCTTTGTAAACCTTTGTACTTGGTGACACAGCTTTAGATTTCCACTTCACACCTACAGTGCTGACAGATACAATGGCTGAGCCGTATTACAGAGAGAAGAATTGGTATTACTAATGCATGAAACAAGTGCAGCGTTTTTATACTAAGCAATTAGTTTTTGGCAAGGAAATCCCTGTGTATAAAGAGGAGCCTTTTCTCCCCAGTGACAGAATAATTTTCTTCACTAGGATAAAATATTCTTTTCACAATCTAAATGTTTGTAGAATGTATGAAAGTGAAAAGAACAATAATATCCCCTTTCTATGACTTGTGGCACCGTAATAGATGGCAGGGGGAGGGGAAAGGAAATTAGCCAGAGGGTCTTAAGACTTTTCTTCTAGTTGCACGCATACCACCTGATCTGTGAGGGAAAGCGGTTGTGGGACCACCTCCTCAAGCCTCAATTTCCTTGCCTGTGAAAGGAGCAAATGAGAAGGACAGTTCATTGCTGATGGATATTCTTCTGTTGTCCTGCTAAAACCTGGATTTACAAATGTCACCTCCTTGATGTATTTGGGCAGATGCTGAAAATAAAATGATTTCTCAACCAGTCACAACTATGTTGGTCTGATCAACACTGAGCAGGAAAAAATATCACAAAAACATACGTCTCATAAAGGTTTTGAAAATGTATATAACCTACCCTCTCCCATCAGTAAAGAAGGGCTGCACATAGTCATTCCTCAATGATCTTCATCTTATCCTATTTCTAAGTAATTCCAAGTACCTCTCACAACTCCGTACCAGTCCTGCTTGCAGAAAATTTTTCTTGAATTCAAAGATGGTAACCCTATGCTCTGCAATTTCCTCTTCTTAAGGTGAATAATGTCATTTTTCCCTTTCACCATTTAACCTTTATTTTGATTTCTCAACTCCCTTACAAGTTTTTCACTTGAATGTACAATAGCATTTCCAAAGGGAAAAGGCAAGGCAGGGTGCCTAGGCTGGTAAATGCCCATTTTATACTGTAAATCACACAGAATAAAGGATTGTATTATTCTTTTTGTTAGATACTGCAACACAATTTATTTCCCTGCAGGTTATTCAAACCTTTTGCTATGAAAGCTGACTCACACGAGAATTTTTTTTGTTTGGTCTTATTTATCTTTCTTGTATCCCTCACCAGCAGTAGCCAGTACATAACAGCTGGTTAATACATTTTGGCAACTGACTGACTAGATGATAGGGCAACCTAGTTCATGCATATTCAGTTAGCAAGTCACCAAAGAAAAATTATTCCTCTCTAGCCTTATGACAGGGAACAGTTCTGAGAAAAAAACAATAGCTCATCTAGATGTATTCATATAAAGTTCATACCTTACATACCAAACCAAAACAAAAAAAAACACATAAAATTGTGATTTAGAATTTATTTAAAGTGTTTGTACATCTAAAATATGCATAGTATCATTGCGAACAAAGGGAAGTAACTATATTCTTGGGCTACTATCAAAAGATGATTTTCATAACAGATGTTACACATTTCTTAGTCTCTTGACTGAAAGTTCAAGTTATATTTGTTTAGCTGTAGTTTATATGACAGGACACCAAGCAAATGTTCTGATAACTTTCTTACAAGCAACTGCTACAGAGCTGATCACTTAAATCCCAATCCTCATTTTTCTAATCATAGATTGCCTCATTTCAATCAAATAGTGGAATGTATGTTCTTTAAGAAGTCTGATTATGGCCAGAATTTCTGTTTTTCCCCACCTCCAGAAGAAATCACCTATAAATACTATAAGCAGTTCCCCTTGTCAGAAATAGTAGTCCATTTAGATGACAATACTTTGGACATAAACACTTTGTGTAAAACCAATATTAGTTTGTTGATCTGAATCTTCTGAGTACATGATTATATGGCCCATTCCTGGTCCCTACCTCACAACTAGAATTATTATTTTAGGACTAGGGCTCAGGAAATATCACTTTAAACTGCAGGCAGTATCTTATATGTAAATTTCCAAATCTCTGTTCTAGAATGAAAGGTTCAAGATGCTTTGCCCCAGATGGACAGATGAAATTGATAGGATTAAGCTCAAGGAGTGGATGACAGTGTTTCCAAGATGCAACAAATCAAACTTTAATGCTAAGTATAGAGCTTTTAGCACTGTCTACTCAATTTCTAGAGTAATGACTAAACACATTAGAGCTCAAAAGATGTATGCTGGTTGAAAGAATGAACATGTTCTAGTCTCTGATGAATTTGTCAAGAAATAGTTCCTTCAGGATATGGCCAATGAACTTTGGAATTAATTTAATGAACACCTGTGAATTATTCCATCTTTGACTTCCCAGTGATAGCAACCTGGGGGAAATTATAACAATCATATATGTGGGAATAATTAAAGCCAATGTTTTGAATCTGTTTGAACCCACATACAATTATGTATGGTTAGGATAACACATGAAGGGTACTAACAGCTTATGAGTATTCACTTACTTTCTTATGTCCTTGGTCTCTCAAGTAATTCTCAAAACTTACTCTCTGAAGTGGAATGTATTATCATTCCCATTTTCAAATAAGGAGACTGAGACTCAGAGATGTTCTGCAACTTGTCTTGGTCAAACCTAGGGTTTCTGGAGCAGGATTTGTAAAGTCAATGTACTTCAAGGCAATTTCTCTTGTAACATACTGCTTGATCAGTATTTAAATGAAAAGCAAACTACGTACGTACAAATCTATTATATGAGAGTAATCTTAACTACCCCAAAGGGTACTTATTTCATATTAAAACAATATTGTATGAGTATTATATATAATTTGGAATATTAATATGTTGGAATTCAATGACAGGGGAGCTGCACCAAATCTTCTCTACTTTATCTTTCAAAATAAGGCAAGAATTACCTTAGAAATATGGACTCTCTATGGACTCCTGTAATGGCTACTTGGCTTTGGGTAAAGAGCTAAAATCGTGTTACAGAACGAGAATGCAGTGTTTGAAATGGGTCGTTTCCTTCTCCCAAACTATGTAAAAATACACCTTAAGGAAGATTCAAATTGCTGTTATTCATTATAGCTTTGTTTTGGGAAAGTTCCCTCTCTGCAGTTTGATTCTTTATTTTTCCTCTGGAAATAAAGCTCATAGTTTTTATATTTGGGGCAAGTGAATTAAAATTAAAGAAATTTTCCAACTAATAGGAGCCAGCTCCCACATTTCTCAGACAACAAAAATGAGATATTGTTCATATATGCATATTGTTCATAGAAAAAGACAATAAATGAGTACTAAAGGACAAAATGAGGCCCTTTTTTAGTGATATCTGAATACAAGGTTGGTGCATTAATCAAAGGTTGACTCTTATATTTGTATTTATAAAACATGCCATACCTAAATGACTATACTTATCCTAAGAAATGTTTAGTGTATCCTGAGATATAAAGAATCAAAACAGCTGTGAGAAATTTAAATGTATTCATTGAATTTCCCTAAGATTAGGAATATATACCATCAGCTATCTGTACTTTGTTACTACTATTTTAATTGTCTAGAGAATATGAACATAATTTGGATATCAGGCAGTGGAAAAAATAGCACATACATACAGTACCTGCTATCAGTAAGAAAATTACTTTGTAAACTTGTGCTCAGAAATTTTCAAACAGAGTTACTTTTAATATTCACAAGTCTGACCTGAGCATGGACAGAGTCATTTTTCTTGAGAGGCTTGGAGCACAGCTAAAGAAAGCTAACACTTTAAGTAAGTTTCATTACACATGAAAGGAGAATAAAAAGGAAATTCTGCCATTGCAGGTCACATACATACACCCACAAAACAAACATACACACAAGCTCAGACCAGCTAACAAAGAAACAACAAATTTTCAATCCAACAATTGCTTGTTTAGGCCCAAAGGCTGGAAACAGATTCCCGGGACATTTTTGCTTTCTTTGCCCTACTTCCACTTTTTGGGCCTGTTACATGGGAAGATTCCCACGTCCATATCGTCCTTTTCTCTGCTACAATCAAAGGAGCTGAAGAACTTTTTCAACTCCCTTGAGGAACAGCCATTATATTTCCATGTCAGAAATATATGACTGGATATTCCATCATCACATGTTAGTAAATTTTTGTGGTCTATGCTAAAGCAAAAGGCCCCATCCCTTTGCATATTTACTGTGCACACTTAGTCCTTTCTCTGTACACACACACACACACACACACACACACACACACACACACGCACACACACATACAGGATTAAATACGATTACAGAATGTGTCCATTTTAGGCCTCAGTGTAATGAACTGACTCCGGAATGCCTCTGATGTCCATTTCTTGCTTCTATCCTCATTCTACCATCCTACTATATCCTGAAAGGCTACAACTGTGTCCTAATTACCATCTTTCCATTTGAATCCAAATGCCATCATTTTATAACTCCTCAAAGCTGCAATTCTGGTATGTCTGTAAGCCTTAAGTCTCTTCCCATAGCCTAACAAATTAAAGATAAATTTTTTGCCACCTTGACAGTTAGGGTTTCCACAATTCAAATGTCACCTGTCCTTCCTACTTGTTTTCTATTTCTCTTACTTAAAAGATTCTTCCTTTCCCACTGTTCAGGTTTGCTTATGATTTTCCTTCTGGATAGACAGGCCTTCTAACCAAATTCTCTTTCTCCTTAAGTCCTTAAATAAAATGAATTTGTTTCATTTTTCTCTCTCTCTCTTTCCTGAAGCTACAAGGCATTTTACCAGTCTTTTAGGGCTCTTTGCTCAACATGTCTTGAATTACTGTTAAGTGGATGCTTGCCCTATCGAGGCATCCAGATACACAGCAGAAGCTCTATCGTTTCCACGTCTCTACTTCCTGATAGACAACAGGTAGATGGTACATGTAGTAAGTGACTTGAGATGATATGGCCATTGATGTAACCTTACTTGTCAGGCTTTCCATGTCATGGGCTTGAATTTCAAAGTTATGGGCAGTAAGAATCAATATCAGTGTGTGGAAGGGATGTCCGAGATGGTTTGACTCTTCAGTTAGATAATTTCTGTCCAACAGAAATACATGGCAGTGGCTGCCCTAACGGACAGTGCGGAGCTAGAGCACAGATGATCATACATAGCACTGGTGAATCAATTTCTCATTTTAAAAAAGATTGCATTCTTTTCTTTTTTCCCTCTCCAGACTCCTCTTTTGATATATATGGTGCTGAATTTTCTTTGACATTTCCTGGCATGTGTAAGTAAAATGACTACAGAAGAATTCCCAGAAATTAGGCAAGTCTGTATATGATATAGGTATAATGAAATTTCATTAAGTGACCTTAAGCTCTTTGTAGGCAATATTTAAACGAGTAGCTTAGTTTTGAATAAATGAAGCAAAGTGCCGAGTTGGTACTTCTTGGGAAAATGTAACATGAAAATTAGATCTATGGGGAAAACAGATTCTTGTTGGAATATTGTATAACTTCACCAAGATACTTTAACAATTTTGAAATACTATTCTTTTATAAATTGGGCAGGGAGCATAATTCTATGTTAATCCTCCCCATGTTATTTTCCTTAAAAAACTGATCTTTGAAGAACGTAAGAGAAACTAGCAGTAAAAAAAAAAAATTTCATCTCTTGAATTTCACTGCTGACACTTCTTGTTTTATAATTGTTGATGTTTATCTCTACCCCACCTTAGTTTGAGAACTTCTTGGAAACGGAAATGATCTTGTCAAATGGAGATTTGATTACTTCATTTTATAATGTATTGGCTAATAAGATCCTTTCTATCACATGTTCTGAAGTTCACTGGGGTAAATCAGACAATAAAGGAAACTAATGGAAATTAACCAAATACTCCCAAAACACCTGCAATAAACCCTCTTTGTAGTGCACTGCTGTTATAGATTTTTCAATACAGTAGGTTGTAAGACACTGCAGAAAGCGAGTAGCTTTGGAAAGAGGAGTCCAAGTTCTACCTCTGTGATTTCCTAGCAGAGCTATTTGGTGCCAGTTCTTTCCCTTCTCTGAGCCTATTTCCTCAATCGTGAAATGTGCACAAGGAAATCTTTGCAAGACGAAATGGGAAAACATATGGACATACATAATTAATATTCATTAAGCACTCTTTGGTGATTTGTTCCATTATTCCTCAGTGTGCCCCTCCCCCTTTCCTCTAGACACCCCATGAATGTTGACTTTGTTGAGTATTGCCATTCCTGAAGTTATTCATAGTTTAATAAGCATCTTTTGAAGATGAAGGAGTATTCAGATTTAGGGACAAAAATAACCAAGAATACACTTTCTGGCATGATGTAAACATGGAAGTAACTTCTCAGTGGGAACGATGAGACCAAAACTCTGGGTCTGAGAATGGAGCTTCAGTATCAATTACCCTAGGACTTCTCCTACCTCCTACTATTCATGCCACACATTGTGGGAGCTAATTATGTATTGAATCATTTTAGATGGTCTTATAAGTTAGTTTTTTCTTCCCAACTAGATTTTAAAGTTTTTGAACGTAGCAACCCAGTAATGTACTTCTGAAGTCTCTACAGGGCCCTGGGCAAAAAAATAGCTCACAAGGTAGGTATTTAAAAACCACTTCAGTTAATTGACTGACATCCACAGAAGAATCTTATTCAACAAAGGCTATTGTATTGCACTTGGCAAACAAGGTCCATACCATCACAATGAATTACTCTGAGGGGTAACAGAGTTATTAGAGCAATAATGGAAACAAATTAATTAATGGTATTAATTAATTCTCTAAAAATACCTGGAAAATGTTACTACTGAGTTGGGAACAAAAGGGAGATGAAAGTAATTTGACTACAAATGTCTGATTAAACACTGGAGTTAGGGATAGAATGTGCTCCATGGAATTCCAGTCCTTACTCTAACTTTAATTTATATCTCATCAGGAAATGTGCAAAGCCCTAACTTAAGAGGATTCTCACTTCAAATGAAAGAACATGTTTCTGTAAATGTTATACAATATGCCACAACATTAAATATTGCAAATTAATCCTATAATATATGAATACTTTACTGCAAAATTTAACATGTCTGCACTCCATTATAGCACACATGCAAACCTTAAGGACACTTGAGGAATAATTCATTCTACTCATATTAAAATGATTTTCTGCCTCAGTTAGCACTGTTCCAGTAACTGTTTCAAAATTAATTTGACATTTATTCACGAAATTTAAGCCATTGAAGACCCAGGTAAATGGCATGCTCTGAGTGGTATGTTCCACTTATGGAAAAAACAGTACCATTATCTCTTTCCCTGCTTTACCTCTGTCTCTCTTTGCTCCTACTTGTGAGTCTCCTTTTTTGTGCCAGAAGATTGTCAATGATGCTATCAGTGTCTGGTTAACTATGTGCATCCTCTATAAAAATTGGCACAGCTACTTGGGAAAACACACAGACGTTCCTGGAAAAGTTTTAGCACCTACCAGTTATTTCCACAAGTATATACGGACTGCCTAATAGGCGCTACACACTGTTCTGGGTGTTGTAGATACAGCATGAACAAGATTGACTAAATGTCTGCCTTCATGGCACTTACTTTCTTATTTATACCAGGCAGGTGATACTGGTTGAAGCTGACAATAAATTGATAGTAATAACATAAACAATGTTACTTATTAATAAGTGATATAAGGACAGTGAGAGAGGATGCTATGTTAAAGAGTGATGTGTGTTGGGCAGTGTATACATTACACAGGGTGGTGAAGGAAGATCTCTTTGAAGCCAAAATAATGAAGCCCAGAAATTAATGATGAGAAGCTATCCACCAGAAGGTGTCAAGAAAGACCATTCCAGATAGTGGAAATACTTCATGCTAAGTCCTTGAGGCAAGGTACACAAGAATAAGGAGTAAAAGAGATAGGGTAGGAAGTTGAGGGGGAATTCAAACCTAGGGAGGGGCAGATAACACTGAAACTCACAGGTCCCTGAAGGGATTTTGGTCTGAAGGCACTGACTGAAAGGATTTTAAGCAGGGCTATCACACCTGATCAATATTACTTAAAAAGATTTCTCCACTCACTATGTGAAGACAGACTTGAAGGAACAATCAATAATCTAGGTAGAGAAGATAGTGGTTTGGACAGAATGCCCAGATGTAGAGAGAGAAAACTGAATACACGAGGATGTGTTCAGGTAGACTGGGTTCCATGTGCTGAGGGGAAAGAAAAGGAATCAAGGATGACTCCATGGTTTTGGTTTAAAGAACCAGGCAGATGATGCCTTGAAGAGATGGGGACAAGAGAAGGAGGAAGGTTAAACAGGAGAATTCAGGATTGAAGTGGTAAGTATTTCTTTGAAGTATTATTCGATTCCATAGATAGAGAACTGAACTCAGAAGAGTTAATACATGTGCCTGAATTCACACATTTGAGCTGGAATTTGAATGACTCTTGATTTTAAAGCCCATGGCTTTTTTACCTTATTCTTCTGGCCCTTCTTGTACTCATTTTGGAAAGAATAAAAACCTGAATTTTCAAATACTTAAATGACAGAATGGGTGGTATCATCTTTCTGTGTATTCCCCTATAAAGAAACATGACCTTATCTGTAAAATATTTTACATATGGCAATTGGATATGCCACTATGTAAAGTGAAGAGCAACTATATCTTCAACTGAACATAAATCTTGTCAACTACATTATTATAGGTTGAAATGGGTCCAAAACATCAAAAAGGAAAAATAATAAGTGTAATCCTAATTACCCTTATGCAAATAATCTCAAAACTAAATGGGAAACAGGTTTGTAATATTGTGAATTCAGAATGCTAGGATCCCAGGCCATTCCCAGCAAATTACCCATGAGGGCTTCTTTGTTTAATGGCTCACTCATATTTATAAGCAGCTGGTTTCCACCACAGAGGTCACAGACAAGCTCTCTCTAGAGCATTTTCAGCAAAAGGGAGTGTGAAATACATTTTCTCAGAGAAAAGGATATATAGAATAGTGTTGCCAGCTAGCTCACTTTTCAGTTGCCTTAATTTAAGAACTGAACACTTAGCCTCTACTTAATCTCTAAATTTTACAGTATTGTTTCTAGGAAAATAGAAGTCCCAAATTCTGAACACCATGATTTTGCAGGCCATTTCAAAGATAGAACTGGCTTGTTCTTTTGAAATATGTACTTACTCCTTCACTGCAGGGGTTTAAGATAAACAAGGGTGAATATGCAACATTAAAGGAGACTCTGCCTTATGTGTTAAGCAGGTGACAGTTTAATCATTTCACACTATAATGTGCATTTCTTTAAACTCAGAAATTAAAAAAGCCAAAGACACAAATCTTTCTGTTAATAGTGAATGAATTTAAAAAGAGCATAGTTCTAAGACATACAAAAAATATAATTTTCTTATGTTTAAGGGGGAATATTGAGTCCCTAAAATTAATCTGTTCTTTTTTCTAATGAAGGAAAAAAACCTATTTAAATATATTTTATTTGTCATAAAATGCCATAAAAATGGCATTTTCAAGGAAGAGTGGCATAAAATTTACTACTTAAAAAATCATCAATATAAAAGAATAAAATTTGGTTTTTAAGTTTAGAAACATGCAAGTTAAAAGCATAAGAGAAATTATAAGCAAAATTTGAGGTTGTATAAAGATAGAGGGTTGGAGAGAATATCTTAAAAATAGAAAATGACAAGGACAAATGGTTATCATGATCTCCAGAAAGAACCTTAAGTATGAATTAAAACCTAAAAACAGTAGAGTTTCTGAAGCCAATGATCACATTTTAAAATTCAATTTATTACCTTGACAAGACTGTAGGGTAAAAAAAGTAGAAAAGGCAATTTTTATAAGGATTAACAATTACCAATAATCTAATGGAACTATGCTTGGATTTATCTATTAGGATCTATCATAAAATTTGATAGAAACATCTAGGAAAGAGAATAGGAATAAAGGGCATTATGTCAATGTTTTAACACATTTCTAGAAGGAGGGATTCAATAGACTATAACTTAGAAGCTTCTGGACTGTTATTATATCTTGAAAATGTACGTAATAGAAGAATCCTAAGAAACAACAAATGTGCCCACTTCATTGTGGCCTAGCAATCACAGAAAATATCCAAATGACTTAGCATCTCTATTAACAAATCAAAGTAGAAAAATCTGGATGTCAATTGAATATATTTAAAGATATACCAAAATCAGGGAAAATACACAGGATTGCAACTAAGCAACTAACCAAAGACAAAAAGTACATTAGACAAATGCAAACAACACTGGAGACATAAGTAATCAAAATCAAATGAAACTCCAAGATGTCAGGTTTTTAGATATTTTTGTATATAAGATGGTATAATTTGCCAAATATTGTCTTTCATAAAGCCTGACAGACTCATAAAATCAATTTGTAAGTGGTGAGAGTGATAGAAATGGAAAAATTCAAAACTACTTTTCTATGTCCTCTATCATGATGATATTTAAATTATATGCCTTTTCCCTTTTCCCCGCCAGCATTTCAGTAGGAAAATCACACTTAAGATTTCCATTAACACACATGCACATACATAGAACATACACATAACTGCAGGAAGACCAAATAAAATTGGCACTATTTAAGAGGAGTAAAATAATATGGTTGATTTTAAAGTTTGCATGTCTTTACATTTATGTCTTCACTAGAAAGACTAGCAAGGTATAGCTTTTAACAGTAACATTACACAGAGAAACTTTTGTTTTGCTTTTTGAATCATTTATGTCTACAGATTGACTCACATGGAAGAAAGAGTACAATGCTAACACATTTAGAATTTTCATTTTTGGGAAACAATCTATCAAATATAGGAAACCATTTATGTTTTATTACATATATTTACATATATCTTATATATACATAAAATCTTCCAGAAAAAGTTTTGTGATAAAAAAATTACAAAAATTTTCCAGTAATATAAAACCACATAGTCCTATAACATTTTAATGCCATCTCAGAAAGTTTAAGAGATTATCTTAATTTTTTTGGAGCAAAGTTTATAGTATTCAACTATGATATTTCTGTTTTTTTAAAAAGGCATTAGATTTTAAAGGGAGCAATATAAGTGAAAAAGAAAGAAACCATAAATTTGCTAATATCATAAGATTCTAAAAGTTCAAGTATACTCATTCTGATGATGAAGCTACTTAAAAATATGAATTTATCAATTCCTTAACAGATGCAAATGACAATAAACATGAAAATAACCCTAACATCAACAATAATTGGTCAAGTTAAAAAAAATATTGATATAACCTAATTTTGAAAAGGACATTTAGGACCAGGGTGCTGTACTTTTTTTCTCCCATAGGACCAACTTGTTTTTTCTTAATTTTTTTCAAGGACATACTTTTAGAAGTAAACTGAATGAAGCCACCTGAGATCAAGATACAAAAACAGAAATTCAATGTAGAAAAGAAGACCTTGCAGGGAAACAGTTGATGTGAAACACCAGAAGCATTTCAGAGACACACCAGAAGCTCACATTGTAAACGATTGAGTTGCTATTTATTATCCCCATAACATCAGTGTTTCATTTTGCTCAGCCTGAGATCTCACTCAATTTAAAACTGCCTGTGAGGCACAGTTGCAGGGGGGCCATCAGGTGAGAAATTGGGGATCAACAGAGGTGAGGCTCAGAACCTCACCCCCCTGTTTTGAGAGAAATCTTCTGCATCCGTGGATGTTTTGCTGCCCTTGTCTAGCTTGGATTAATACTTAGTCCATAGGCACACACCTGATCATCTACATTTGCCCTCTTACAGCACTAAACTATGTTTTCTACCTTTATCTTGCATCTACCTACCACTTCAGCATTTTATTAAAAATAAAAATAATAATAACAACAAAGGGAGAAATGTGGGATCCACATATAAATCAAGTATAAAAATCAAACGAATATTCATATTTGACCTGATTGCTTATAGTTCATAATGCATGATCAAAACCGAAAGTTTCTGTGATGACTGCCCTTGTACTGTTCACCATGTAACTTATTCACTATCTAAGATTTCGTTCACCATGTAAGAACTTGTTCGTTATGCTTCAGAAGATTGGAGACTGACGAGAATTAGGCTTGAGATGGATTAATGATTGTGCATTGAGCATTGACCCCCCTATACAGAATTTTACTGTTGTTAACAACCATTTGATCAATAAATATGAGAGATGCCCTCTCAAAAAAAAAAAAAAAAGATCAAAAGAAGTGAAAAAGTCCACAAGAAAAAAAATTCACATAACCCATAAACATATGAAAACATGCTCAATTTCACTTACAGAAAAGCATTTTAAAATTGCACTGAGATACCATTTTTCATCTATCCAGACTGGGAAAATCCAAAAGAATGAAAACACACCTTGTTAGCAAAGATGTAAGGACACAGGTACTCTCATCATTGTGGCACAAAAGCTATGGAGGCAAATTTTTTTTTTTTTAGTTTTCTGGAGTCTTTATATGGAAGCAAATTTGGCATCATCTATTAAAGTTACAGATGGGAAGAAAAAGATGATTTATTTAATAAACAGTGTTGTCATAAACCATCCATGTAAAAGAAATAAATTTAGAATTCCTACCTCCAACTACATTCAAAAACAAAATGTAGATGGACTAATGTGATAAGTGCAAAAAGTAATACTGTAAGATTTTTAGAAATGAATGTATTACTTTCAAATAATAAATAATACCATTTTCATCTTAGAAAATGGTGCAGGAAACAGGGATAGCACAAAAAAAAAATAAAAAACTGCCTGTGATCCACTGGATCTAGACAAGCTTTCTGTTCAATGCACCCTTCCTTACCTCAGTTACAGACGGCTAGTTCTTCACCAACACCCTCTTCCTCCTCGAAGTTATCCCAGCCCAGTTTGGACTTCTCTAGGGTGGTCATCTTCTACTTTTTGGCTTCAATTTTTCCCAGAAGGCTGCTCATGCCACTTGATCTTTTTACCCCAGACCCTGCAGGAAGTGATGGCAGAGCTGATGGACGTGCCTGTGGTTTCTCATCATGCTTGAAGAAAGATTTGGCTTCTTAAATGTGGCCTCCACTTCCTAACTCACCCTGACTTTTTCACCAGCAAAATCAAACACCTTGGTGATTTTTATAACTCTTTCTATTTCTTTAGATTTCTCTAGCTATTTTGCTTTTAACAAAAATTTACTTGAACTTGTCTCTTCAGCCTCCTCTCCTCTTTTAACTTGTGTATTCAGGGGCACTTTTGATTTTGGCCCTCCGTCGTTGAGGAAGATGGCCCACAGTTCATCCTCCTCCTCCTTCCTTACAGCCTCCGACCCAATGCCTTCTTCCTGCCCTGCAGCTTCATCTTCCTGCTCATTGCTGCTTCCTCCAGACCCCTCATCGGCATTCTCCTCCTCTTTTTATGAGAAGTCACCTTGTTTTCTCCTCCTGGCTGCAGTGCCTTGAGCCTTTCATTTTTACCCTTGGTTTTCTGTGTCTGCTCTTCATCTTCCTTCACTAACTCATTGGCATCATCTCTGTACTCTCCGTCTGAGAGCACAAAGTCCTCATCCTCCTCCAAGGTGAAGTCTTCAGTGTTGAATTCCTCCACCTTGCTCCCTGGCGAGCATGGCCAAGTCCCAGGACCAGAGCAGCTGCCCCCAAATGGCAAAGCTCTAGGGAGAGGCCATAGAGCTGCCAGTGCTGCCCGTTTCTATCATGGGTGGGAGGTAAATTTGCTCAACCTTTCTGTTTGATTGCTTAGAAAGATGTAAGAAAATAGAAAACATATATACTCTGCTCCATTAGTCCTCCTATTGGGATCTACCCTAAAAAAAACAATCTTATCAATATATAAAGGTATATGGAAAAGGATAGTCTAGAGAATTAGTGTCTATCTATAAAATAGATTGTAACACATATTGATCAGTAGGACCCTGCTATTCTAAAGCATAGAATGTAATATTATACAGCCCTTAAAATTCTGTACCTCTATCCTTTTTTATATAGTAAGAAGCCTGTGACTTATTGTAGAACAAGAGGTGGTTTACATAATGACCTATAAAAATCTCATTTATATGAAATTTTGTGGCAATATACATGTACATGCATATAAATATTCACAATGTCTTGAAGGATGTTGACAGGGAATTGTGAATTTGGGCTGAATTTATAAAACATAGTGGTTAATAATTATAGTTTCTGAAGTCATAGTGCCCAGGTTCAAATTTTAACTTCACTACTTGCAGAGGGTTTGACTATGGGCAAGTTACTTCATCTCTTGAAGCCATCGTTTCCTTATCTATACCATGGAAAAGCATTACTTACCTCATGATGTAAAGTGGTAATCAAATACCTGGCACATAGTAATACTTAATATTAATTATGTTTATATTCTTCTTTGTATTATTTGTATTATAACAATGGACATCTGCTATTTTTATATAATCTACCTTTAATATTTTTACTTAAATACCTTTTGAATAAAAAAATCACACATTTGCATAATTATCCTTCTGAAATTACAACATATTTTTAAAATTATTCTTATGACTAGTGTTAGTATATCAGAATTAATATATTATTAGTCTCTGAAACGGCTCCATTCTTGAAGTTGTACAACTCCTTAGGAGCTGAAGAACACTCATGGGCTGAGAAGAATTATGAGACCTTGCATGGGCTCAGATAGGAGGAGAGAAGAGTTACACATGTATAAATGGGCTTTTTGATTATAACGCAATATAATATCTATATATTCACCTTACCCACATTTTCCTGGTATCCAATGACAAATGCAACTAATCACAATGAGATATGTACATCAATAGAAAAAGATGAGTCAAGTCTTCCCATTGACCAAATTGAAGTTAAACCACCCAAGGCCAAATATGAAACTTTTATCTGTGGTATTTTGGAAAGAATTTCTCAATCCAAGAACTGATTCCTATGGTAGAGATTTCAGTGATTGTAGCCAGCTGTTGGGTAATTAAAGAACGATAACAAAACATTAGCAAAGCCATGGAGCACACCATGAATTGCATTTTCTGCCCTCATGTAGTGTTGGTCTTGTTCGGGTCTGATGTTTGAATACTACTTTCTGGAGAGATCTAACCAACAGGCTAACTTCAGATTGAATGAGAATAAATTAATATGTGGAAGGAAGGCCAGGGGAAGTACTTTAATCTTAAATTGTGATCTCTTTTGTCATTTTGAAAAAAAGCAAAAGTCTTTATTGGTATCACAGTTATTGGACACACCACAGAAGTTCAGTCAATGTGAATTTTCATAACTTCTGGAACTCAGTTTCTTAGTAGTACTACATAAGACAATGTCCACAGTGCTCCTTTGGGGATCCAAAGCTCTCACTTTTAGCCATGAATGGCAGGAAATTTAATAAGCCACCAGCTCTTCTTTTTCTTTTATTGGAGTATAGTTGATATATATTGGTTTCAAGTGTACAACATAGTGATTCAATAGTTATATATATTATTAAGTGCTCACCCCAACTAGTGTAGTTAATATCAGTCAACATAGAAAGGTGTTACAGAACTTATGACTATATTCTGTATGTTGTACCTTCATCCTCATGACTATTTTATATTATGATTGAGATTTCAGGCCTCTTCATCCACTTCACCTATTTCTCCCAACCCAGTTTAACCCTTTCCCCATGGTAACCACCAGTCACTTCTGAGTCTATTTACAAGCCACCAGCTTTTAAAAGAAAGCATCAAGACAGAACACAACACAAATACAACACAACCTACTCCTCTAAATGATCACATCATCTAATGGTCATCAAGAGATCAGAGGAAGAGTATGACAGTTAATTGTCCCTCCTGCCTTCACCATTTATTCTGCCAGTAATGTCTATCCCTGTAGCACTAGTATTCACTCTTTTGTCACCCAAATATAGACAAGTATAGGCAAGAGGTACTTTCATTTTCAACCTATATCCTCCCATAACACCATGTATACAAAATGGGCCTCAGATTCCTTCACTGAAAAAGCTATGAAGCCTGTTTTGCATACTTTTTTATTATCAGCAGTGTTCCAGGCACCATCTACAGAAGTCTAATATACAATGAAATTGAGGCTAGGAGAGATTAATTACCTTGGGCAAGATGACAACTACTTAACAATAAAGCTGAGGAAAGATGTAAAGAGTCTAAAGCCCTAAAGGAAAGGAGTCTAAAGGCTCTTAATCTCAACACATAAGAGTATTAGAATGTTGAATGTTACCATTGTTGCTATTATTTAGACATACTACATGGCTTATTTCCCCCTCATAACTCCCTTTCCATAGCAGTAGCGATGTAAAAGCATTGCTGACCACATTTCAACTTTCAAAATACCAACCAAAAAAGACCACAGTAATAATGTACCATCCCACTGGGAATTTTGAAATTTCCAAGTTATAACATCCAAACTTACTTAAATGGGTCATATTTACAGTTGAATCACCTTTCCGTTTTCTTCAATGATAAAAACAAAATAAAACACTCTTTCACTAAGATGAAGATGTAAATCACACTGCTATCCCAAGGCATTAGATATAGAAGCCACACAAACAAACCAAAGACATATGTATTCACTAAGCATTTGGCATTATCTTCAGAAATGAATCAAGATGCTTTCTCTTCAAATTTTTTTAATTGAAAAGTGTTTTTGAATTATTGGGGCCAGAACTGACCAAAAGTAAAGTTGCCCTTCTTGTGAAAGCATTTAAAGACTTACATTTATAGGTGTGTGAGTGCACACTCCATTGCCTTAATCACAATAAGCTGCTAGGGGCTTCTTGTGTTTTGCTATTCAACAGAAAGGAAATCTCAAATGCTAGAGAAGTGATTGACACCCTAGTCTAATGCTAATCCAAAGCCAGTAGTAACTGTCAACGCACTTACACAGAAACAATTTCTATCTGCTTTAAAACAGACATGGGTACTCATTTTGATTCAATGTTCATTGAGCATAAACAGAAAAGCTTTTACCCGGTTCAATGTGTACAGTATTTCTGCCCACTGACAAAAGTACCTAACACTTCCTAGCAAGATGGAACTAGATTTTGTGGGCTGAAGCTTATACAATTTGGGGCTTGCTCTTTAAGTGAAAGAATAAAATATTACAAGTCCAAAATTAGACACTAGATTTTGGAAGTGCCTATGCATGTGCAGTTTGAGTTTTATTAGCTTCATGGAAAAATTGGCTTGTTTCCAGCAAAAGATTCTCATTGTGTCTTACATTCACTGATGAAAAACCTGCACCTGATTTGTTTATAAAAGAATCCTCTTTACAATTATTTTATGGGAGAATTATAATGAATCAAAGTAGACCAATTTTAAGCCAATCAAGAGGGCAATTTACATATTATCCAGAGTTCAATAATGGCAATCTACTTTTAGTCTATTTAAATACAAATATTTATAAATTTTCATTTGTCCTATACTCAGCATTCTAAAACATGCATTCAGAATTCAGAGCAATATACCTACATTTACAGGGTTGTGAAGGATGTATTCGTATTTGCTGGGTAAGGCAAAAAAATGTAAAGGATGGCTCAGGCTCTGTTTATCAGTTTTTGCAGTTTTTTGTTAATCTGGGTGCAAGACAGGTGAACAGATGTACAGTTGACTCATTTAATCAAGATGTTAGGGCTCTTTCTAAATAGTATGAGGCTAGAGTAATATCCCTCAATACCTAGTAGAAATTTTAGGAAAAATCAGGGTTCTACAATTTTGGGAAATGAGACATTTATCTGCATTGTTCAAGTCTTACTTTTGTCTAAAGATTCTCAAGTCATGCAAAGATGTATTATAGAGTAATATCCTCAGTTTTTCTATTATACTTGTTGCTTGCGTAGACAGTTTAGAATGTCTCTTTCCCCTCAATTAGAAGAGAAAGAACGAGAGAAGAGAAACAGCATGTTGCAATGGAAAAACACTGGGATAGGATTAGAAAAATTAAAATCTGGTCCAGTGGTTCTCAAGCTATAGCATGCATGAGAATCAACTGGAGGGCTTGTTGAAACACAGATTTCTGGGCCCAATCCCTAGAATTTCAGTAGGTCCAGGGTGTAAGCTCTAAGAACATGCATCTCTGCTGTGTTCCTAGATGATATGGATGTTGCAGGAACCTGACTTTGAGAATCACTTATGTAGTTCATTGTGTTGCTCCATTTTCTCATTGAAAGTGGGGATGTGAACCTGGATGATGTCTAAGGCACCTTTCAGCATTCCATTCTGTAATTCCCTGATTCCAACACATCGCCTCAACCTAGACCCAGAAATCCCATTCTTTCGTGCTTACTATTTCCCCAGTACACTCTGTAAAATATGGAAAGCTGTTTTGTTTTAAACTATGATTTCCTTTTGTTACTCTATAAGAAGGATCCTTAAAGCACTCTAATACATTTTACTAATGATTGAAAGACTCAATATAAATGTAAAATATCACAAAGCTCAGTATACAACTGGCATAATGATTTCTGACAGATAGCTCAGATTTTGAGATTGGAAGGATTGTCAGGACACATTAAAAGGAATAGGCTTTATTCAGAAATTTACAGAAGCAAAAATGGAAACCTTCAATATAGTAAATTGCTTTTTGAAAAAAAATTAAATTTTGCGTGTTCAAATATGTCAATCCAAAACTATTTTATACTGCTTTCTCTTTTGCTAAAAAAACAACACATATTAAACTTTGATATTCTCTCTCTCTCTCTCTTTCTACTTTCTCCCCCTCCCCTACAGTATTTCTTGTGCCTTTTGGTAAGCAGATATGAAGTGTTATGCCTATAGCCTCCTCAAGGCTTCCCATCTGTGCCAAGCTGATTTTCACATCTCTCTAAATATGAAAACTCTGTAACAACATATATCATACATCACCTGATTAGATAAAGTACCAGTGGAAGTTTAAGATTTGAAGAGAAAATAAAAAATGTTCACCCACTATAAATTGTAATCTATAATTTCAACCATGCTTGTCCATAAAAAGCATTTTATATTCCATAAGTATAAAAATAAACCTCCCATATCAATATTCATGAGTCCCAAATGTCTACTTGCCTACATCTAAGAGACTTCAGGAAAATAGTCTTCTATTTCTCTTAATGTAGACTGTCCCTTCCTCATATAAGGTGTGTGCCTTTCCTTTCTCTTAGGCTCCATTAATATAACACCAGTATCACTTTATGTTACATATACCTTCACCAATGGCATCTAATTAAATTCTAGAAGAGTCCAGTGAATAGTCAGGACAAATATTATTCCTATTTAATTGATGGAAAAATCTTAATTTTGAGACATTCACACACTTTATAAATATAGGATATCTTTGTCTAAGAATTATGTTTTCTATAAACTTTATAGTTTCTCAAAAATGAGACTAAGGATGATAATGATTTTTATAAAAATTATAAATATCAGCTAATATTGAGGATTATTACATATTGGGCACATACATTCTAACATTCATAACAACCTTAATTATTTAGGGGATTACTTATTTCCTTTTTACAGGTGAGCAAATAAGGACAGATAATTTAGCTTTCCTAAGGATACATGCCACTAAAAGGTGAAGACACAGTCAACCTCTGGCCATGTTGTCCCAGAACTTGTACTAGGAAATATCAGTGATGTAATCTAAGTTATAAATATATTCCTGCATATATAATATCACAAGTAGAAATGTGCACTCAATTTTGCAAAGCTGAGGCATCCCAATTTGGTGGGTTCTACTTCTATGAGAAATCTACCTAACCTCAAAACCAGGGACTGTGGGATGACTAGTGTAAAAGATGATGAAGGAGGATGACTTTAAAAAGAAGTGATCTACTTTCTTTTCTCTGGCTCCATTCTGATGCCCCATATATCTATTTTGAAAGGATGAGCATATTGCAGTCTACTTTCAGGGTAATCTTTTTATTTTTTTCCCAAAAAAGTCTCCTAAAATAGACACTTAAGAGAAAATTCAAGAGGTCAAGGTAACAACAGTTTAAATATGTAATCTGGCATCCACAATAATAAAATATACATACATATATATAATATGTATACACACATGCCATTATACCCCTGTGTGCTTCTTACTGTTAGATCTTACATAGTCCAGTTTGCAACTTTATCAGGATTAGTGTCTTACTGATCACATTTTATCAGAATCAAATTCATCTATTCAAGGGAACATCAAACTCCTCTAGAAAAATCAGAGCTTCAGATGAGATGTTGCCAATGAAATGATTTCTGGTAAAAGTATACTGTACTAGCTAGCATTACTAGACTACGATGCAGCTGTCAGCACCTATGTGTACTTCTTTACGTAATACAACAGCCCCATTGGGGAGGAATTTATTTATTTTTTTAATATGAAAGAAACGAGTGCAGAAAAAGTGTGTGATTTGCCCCAGGAAGAACTGTCATTTTGGTTGATTTCTGAAGTTCAGACTGCTTTGTTCTGAAACCTGGACTCTCCATTTACCAGCTGAGTGACAGGCAAGTGAACATACTTCTTGACCTTGATTGTCTCATCTTAAATAACATTACCTGCCTCCTGCATTGTACTTCGGATTCAATGAGTTAGAGCACGTGAAGTATGTAAAGCACTTAGCACAGTACTCCATAGACAGTATTTTGCCAAGGACAGATATTATTATTACTATAATTTTATGGTTCATGGTCTAGCCTAGCAGAGAGAGATTATCTTTGTCACTCCTATTAAATTCTCTAAAGTGGAGCATCCTTTCTTCACATTTTGCTATCTTAGGATACTAAGACAAAATTTGTCAAGCGTACTAATTTGTAAGAAGCCATTCTAGAAAGGCTAGATTTCTTCAATTTTGCCAATGAAACAGCACTTTACTTGGGCTTTCAGCACCACTGTCTTCCAGTCTCAGCCGACAGCAAGTGGCTCTTCTCTCTTCAAATATTTGTTTAATGCCTGACATAAAATATGTATGGGTTTGAACAAGAAGTTCGGCATAAAATCAAGACTCTTCTAAGTATACAGGAATTAGGTTCAGAACTAGCAGTTCTTAAATACTGGAAGGTCTTACCACGTTGTAACAGTTCTGAATTACCCAATTTCATTTGCTTGCAGATATGCCCTTGTAGTCTTCTCGGCCTAGCTCACAACCAGGATCACCGCCTCCCTATCTGGTAGCGCTACCAACTTCCCACACCTTGCTCACGTAACCCTTTACAACAATACTGGTGTCATGGCCACCTCCAAACCACCTCCAATTATTACTGGGTCACCAAAAGTTCCCGATAACAGGTAGACTAGCTTCTTGCAGTCTTCATTTTCCTTGCAGTCTATGGAGTGTAGGATAGGACAGCTGAGAAGCAAAGCTGCTGCTAAGAATGTTTATACTGCTGTGGGCAATGTTTGCCTTGTGGTGGAGGAGGGAGACACTGAAGTAAAAATCACTGACTGTACATTCTGAAATTAATTTCTGCCATTCAGTACTTTAAAAAAGCTATTAAATATAAAGACTCCTTATGTTCTAACAGAAAAATTAGCAACTGCACAAGCTAAAGACACAGTCAAAAAAAAAAATGAGACAACGGTATTACAATTGTTTCTACTTTGTTCAACATGTGACCTGTTACTCTTCAGAGGAGACAGTGAATCCTGAGATCCTCTCTCATCAAATGAAGGGATGTATTCCTTGTACATGTACACACATTTGAATCAGAAAAAGCTGCAAATAAAATAAACTGTGATCTTGTTCCACTAATTAGGATTACCTTGATTATCCCCAAGAAAAGGTGAAGATTGTTCATCAAAGGGAAGAAACGAAAATACCTAAGTCCACTTTCCAACTTGAGTGAAGAATGTTTTCTCTTTGGAGAACAAAATATGGCTCTACTTCTCAAAGGAATCACATATTCTCTGTCCAGGATAGCAGCCTGGTAATTGTTCAAGGATAGGGAGAAAGATTTCCCAACAGTGATGACGACGCCAACATGCTGGAAGGCAAGAAAGCAGAAAGTCTTTTGTCCATCAAACTTAGGGTCTTGTATTTGCCTGTCCTATAAAAGCTTGAAATGAAATGCTTTAAGATACCAGTGTGTTGTTTTTGGTTTTAAATCAGTTAATGGCATTTTGCACCACATCTGGGTGAATCCTGCGATGTAAAACTTTTAGCTTCTCCTTTAGGAGGATGTACGATCCCAAGGAAGCCTCCAGGGGTGTGTGCTCTCCCCTGATGCTCTGATGTATAAATTTAACCCGACGATGTAAGTGCTGCCTGGAAACCAGCCCTTGCTTACTCAAAAAAGTGCCCAGGAAGACAGATGGGCTTGGATGAGGGAAGCTCCCAGTGGCCGGTGCTCAGCCGCAGACACAGCGATCCCACACGGCTCACTTTTGTTTTTGTTGCTGCAGGTGTGAGCATCATGCAACAGTTTTTCTCTCCCAACACAGCCGCCGGCCTACTAAACGTCCTCATGGAAAGCAAGGAGGGAGGGGTACACATGTTCAAGAGAGTAATGGACTGGCAAGATATTACAAATAGACGATACTTTGAAAAACTAAATTGGATTGAATTTATAAAACCTTTTTTCAAGTTGCCTACAGTATTCACTCTTTTTTTTTTTTGGTTCAATAGGATCTTCTTTCTCAACCTGAGGTATCACTTTATATCAAGAGAAGAACAATGAGTGGTCACAGAATGCCTAATCCCTAACTCCATGCCTTTGTTCAAAGAACTGCTGTTCTCTGAATGCCATCATCTTTCCTTGCCTGTCTTAAAATCCTACTGTTGACATCTATCTTCTGATCTTACCTGTCATCATGCTCTCATTCTTACTCTGCACCAGCCAACCTGTCTTCTTGTTGTTTCTTCCTCTGAGCTTTTGATCTGTATGTTCCTTCTGCTGGCAATGGTCTTCCACCCATAGCTGTTCTTTATAATCTAGTTCTCTGTGCAAATAACAACTTTGCAGAGATCTCTTCACTATCTTACCTGCCCACCTCAATCCTCTCACTCTGCTACCACTAATAAAAATATTTTTAAAAAATCTCAACTCACTGTGCATATTGTCTGCTAAAATGCCAGTCCCACAGTATCAATGAGTTGTGTGAATTTTGCCCATAGCTTTATTCCCAACATCCAGAATGGTGCCTGGAAAACACACACATACACACACACACACACACACACACACACACACACACACACACTCAAACAGCTTGCCCAATGAATCCATCATTGAGCAAATGAAAAGAGGAAGGGATTATTTGTCTGGAGTTTAGGAGATACGAGCTGAGTTGGGCCCACTAATTTGCTGCTTAAAGGGTCTGTGCAATTCTCAACATCTATGCAATGAGAAGCTGGGCTAGATGAGCTCTAGTTCTGTTCTACCTTTGACATTACTTAAGTCTCATCTTTTGAAGAGAGAAATTAGTAGAAACTGCCAGTCTGCAACAATATTTCCCTCCTGGGGACTCAAAATTGTACTTTCTACTTTTGGCATGTAAGTATGTTTCTGGTTTATAGTGATAATCATCCATGGATCTCGCTCTTAATAGGTCTTATTTCTTCAAGGTGCTCTTTCAGGAAGGAGTCTGTGACATTTTTTTTTTAATGTCCCCCAGTGCTAGATAATATAACAAATAAGTCAAGTACCTAGTTTGAAAAAGCAATGAGAACATTCCCAAACTCAAACTTCACCTTGCCAGCTAGGTGACATCATTATCCCCCAATTTCCTAAATGTTTTATTTAGTAGAAGCTGGAGTTGGTATTCCAATCCATGTAGTCTGATTTTATAGCAGATGAATTTTTCATCAAACACAAGCAAATGTCTTCACATTTAACCAGAAATTCTGTCAGGTCTATCCCCTTCCAGTCTGAACAGTGGCTGTTTCATAAAAAAATGTGTAGGAGCAAATGTTTTCATTTTCAAGGGTAATTTTAGAACCTGATAGAGAAAATGACTACAATTAGTTTACACACTAGAAATACTCTAGGCCAAGTTCATATCCATTTAAATGTTTAAATTTGCAGTTAATTGCACTCATCTGAACCCACCAGGATAATTCACCTTCAGGCTTCTAAATCCAAGGCCAATCATTATAGAGAGCGAAAGACCAGAGTGGCCCTTTCACACTTTCAGAACTGACTACTGTTTGGTATGTGCTTTTTCCCAGGAACACTGCCACTAGTTCTGGCTCAGTAATCTGAGAAGCAGGGGCCAGGGTGCATGCTGTCTCCATACCTATTTGGAAAGGGGAGTCTCTGCTCACCAGAGGTCTTCCACCAGCTTGAGAGAACTGTGTCAAAACCATGAATTTATCTACATAGCACGGCAAGACAAAGACCTTGGGAGGATGAATCTTTAGGGTTTTAGATTCATAAGAAAAAGACGGATCCTTATTTCCAAGTGCAGAGTTAGATCATTATTTTGCATTTCATAACTGTTTTGTTTGGTGATCATGGTGCAGGAGAGATTTTGCCTTTCGGTACTATTCACTCACTGAGCTTTGCGTGTAATCTTTTCAGGGATTTTCTCTTTCTCTTCTCTTTCTCTTCTCTTTCCTCAAAAGAGCAAAAATAAAGGGAGGAAGAAGAGTCACTGAATGCTTTACTCCAGAAAACAGAGAGAAAATTTTTAAAAAAGAGCACAATTTCACAACCAATTACACTCCTAGTAAAAGCAATTCACAACTAATTATGAGAGAAAGTTATCTTTTTAAAGCATTGATTTGAAGAGCTAAGGAAAAAATAAGGCTTGGAATGATATGGAAACCTACCTACTAAGCATATTGTCTGTTTTCAGTATGTGAATCATTGTCAAATTCAAGTATTTTACCTGTGGGGAATGAATGAATAAATTAACTGAATTTGACTCTGATATCCGGGAAAACACTTTAAATACCTGAAAACTGAATTTAATTAATTTAATCAAATATGTTTTATGTTCCTTCTGTGTGCAGGTCACATGTTATGTCATAAACCTTCAAATACACACCATTCTCTGGGCCTTTTGTACCTGTTGTCTCAGGACCTTTACACATGATCACTCACACTTGGATGTTCTTTTCAGAATCTCCATGACTCACTCCCTCACCTTCTTGAGACCTTTGTCCAACTGTCCCTCTGCAGTTAGCCCTCCCTGTCATCATTAAGAACTGTAATCGTCACCCCTCCCCAGAACTCTAGGCCTGTTTATTCTTCTTTATTTTCTAACACAGAATGTAATCTCATTATTTTGTCTGCTGTCTAGCTTTTTCCAACTAGCACAGAGTAGAACAGGGATTTTTACCTGTTTTTTTTTTCTTTGCTATAACCTGAGTACATAAAGGATATTCAGAATTCAAGATACTCCAGCTATAACAAGGACACTCGGGGTGTGCCTCATTTTTATTACATTTGAAGAAGTCAACCCAGTGGCTGACATTGGTATTTATTTGGGTTCCTTTGAGAATCATCCACATTCTTCAAATATTATTTAGAGGGAAATAAAGATTTTTGTAACATTAAGAGTCCTTCTGTCATCAAAAACATTAATTACTCTAATGAATGTGCTTTTCCAACTTTGGGAATAGAGTAATACCAGCACACAAAGAAACTTGTGTTGTATAGCTGCAGCATGTCAAACCTTGAGTTAATGCATTGTGTTTCTTTAGGCTGAAATACAAAATCTTAAGTTGTATATCTGGTGATTAAGAAGAAAAGATTCTGAATCCAAAAGCAAGTAGATACCTGAGAAACTCATTTGGAATTAACCCATGTATATTCTTTGATTTAGAAATGTACTTTTTACTTAATAAACAGTATGGGAACAAAACATTCTCTATAGATTTTATTCAAAGTATGATGTTTACATTTGAAAATAATCTTGATAAGCCTGGATTATTCTTTATACTTCAAAACAGTACCCTGTTGGAGCCCCAAAATTCAAGGGACTCCAGCTATGAAAATCTGAGAAATTACAGTCAAAGAAGGATTATACATTTTCAGATTGTGCCCTCAGATGTATTTATCTTGTCACCAACTAATCAAGAAAGAAATTCAAGGTCAGGAGTATAGCCAAGCCCCAGACATCCTAATTGCCTATATCATTCAATAAAAATACACAGACACACACACATATATGCGTATACTTTCCTAAACCAACATGAAATTTTTCACTATTCTTTACTTGGAAGTCTTGGCAAATAACAACTCATAGCTATGCTAGTGTAATAATAATAGGCTATAGCTATGTTATGTGATTTATCCTTCTGTAATAATAATTTCCAGATACCTAAATAGATCATTCAGTTTTATAAATTTTCATCTCTAATTCTCCTTATAAATCACCACCAAAAACATTGTAAAAGATGAAAGCCTGTAACATAAACTTCATTAATATTTTTCACACTTCTTAATAGCCTTTGCAATTAAACCAGGTCATATCACCCTCCTTAAATAAAGCTGTTGTGACACTATTTTTAAAATAACTGAGTTTTTAAAAATCGCAATTTTGACCAATCACCTTTATTTACATATGGCAAAGATGATAAAACAGCCCATCTACTGATCGGAATTATGGTTTAAATACTAAATCTCCTAAATCTTAAATAAAATTTGAGATGGTTCTCTACTCTTTATGCCTTAGGAAAGAATTTTCCCTGGATTTTTCTCTCTCTCTCTCTTTTTTTAACCTGTATTCCTTACTGGCTGTGTAACCATAAGCTAACTGCTTTGTCTTGCTGAGTTTCAATTTCCATCTGTAAGATAGTGATAATGACATCAACTCTGATAGACCAAAGATACTGTGGGTCAAGCACTTTGCAAAACATCTGATACACAGTGGTCCTATTGAGATGACTGAACTTGGAATTTAATGATTTTTTTTAAGTCAATGGGAAATTTTCTGTTCAAGTCTTTCTAAATACATGATATTTCTGGGAAAGTTTATTCTACAAGTAATTAAATAAATACAGTATTGAAAGGAATTGTAATACAAACACATCAAAATATCTGTTTTCCTCCTATATACTACTACCAAGACACCTATACTGCATCACAAGGTCATTGCTTATTAACTGATGTGGCATGCAATTCTTGCTGCATATGTTTTCTAATGGATCTTTATTTTAAAATGGAGAATCAAGCATTTAATTAGTTATGCATGAATCATTTTTTCACTCTAATGTATTTTTAAACTTCAGGACTGGAATTTAGTTAACAATGTATCAATATTGATTTATTAGTTGTGACAAATGTATACAGTAACATAGTAATATAACATATTAATGGGAAAGTAGATGTGGGGTATATGGAAACTGGGATTTCTTTGCAATGTTCCTATAAATCTAAAAGTACCCTAAAATTAAAAAGAATTTTTTAAAATTAGAACTCTAACCCTATTAAGTAGCAAGGGGCAGAGTCTGTTAAAGTGTCGGTGAGAATTTAGAATAAACTTTTAAAATAAGTAATATGTTCCTATCTATTAAATCAAAAGTCTAACCTTTTCTTACAAATTCTAGGAATTAGCTTGGCTTTTGTACAGAGGCCATGGATTTCTAGGTCGTCAATTTTCCATTTATAAATCCCACACATTCCATCATCTTAAACTGAAAACTTAATCAGTACTCTGTGATTCTGGACCAATCTCATTCAGAGGAAGGGAAAGTGCATAGCCTACCCCACAAGGATAGAATTTGTGCTTCAATCACTGGCGATACTCACTAAAGCCAGACATTGAAAATGTACATGGCTGTTGGTGACAAAAAACTGCAGATATAGATTATGGAAGCACCAGCAGCCCTAATATTAAATTAATCATTCCTCTCTTGTGACAAAGTCAGAGTATTTCTAGTGAAGATTCTATTGGGAGAAAAATAGTTCAACTAATGTTTGACATCACATACAAAGATGTGACCAAGGGAAAGATACTTACAGTTATATACTAATAAGGTGGAATTACATGGAAGAAATCTCCTGCTTTATTCAATATCTACCATGGTTAAGCAATGGAAGCTACAATAATGAATTAAGATATATAGTCCTTCCCCAGACAACACAAATTGTTGAGGCAATCATACATGGCTTGTAACATTGATTGGTTTACAATGATCTTGCTGAGGTTAAAAAAAAAAGGAAATAACAACCACAGATTTTAGAAGGATCACAGGGATAACTTAATATCACTTCATGAAGACTGTTTTTATGTCTTTCCTTAGCTAACAAAAATGCCATAGATTTAGAAAACTTTTACTTGTTCCATAAACTATTTTTTTTTTTAAATAATGCAGAAGAAGGCAATTCACAAGAAAAGCTATGAAGTATGAAGAAGGCTTTCTTTGGTCTCTGGCTCTTGAGTTCCTTATTTGTGACAGTCATTAGGCAAAAGGACTGCAGTCTGGAACTGTTCCTCAGCCTCTAATGCACTAATAATGTCTTTTGACTTATGCACGCAATAAGGAGACAATCACGTCTAATGCAATCTGTTGCATGCATTATTCACACCCTCAAGGGCATTAGTAAGGAATACGAGGATCTAGGGAAAAATCAATGGAGCCTGCTTGCTTTTCTGTCCTGTCGGTATCATTATTGCAGGTTTTAGCATATATAAGACATCTTCCTGATGAAGTAAATCAGGCTGTACTTTCAAATTCTCAGTGTATATATTCATTCCACTCTCTTCACATCTCCAGTTCACTGATCTGTCCAAAATGAGATGCTGAAAACAAGATGGAAGTTCTTATCTACCTCCTTGTTCAGAGATCAGTTTAAAATATATCACTCCATTACAGTGACTTCTCTACCAATCCAGTTTCATTTCACCTGTTTTTTTAATTAAGGTATCATTCATATACACTCTTAAGGAGGTTTCACAAGAAAAACAACGTGGTTACTATATTTACCCTTATTATCGAGGTCCTCCCATACCTCATTGTAGTCACTGTCCATCAGTGTAGTAAGATGCTATAGAATCACTACTTGTCTTCTCTATGCTACACTGTCTTCCCCATGACCCCACACACACCATGTGCACTAATCATGACACCCCACAATCCCCTTCTCCTTCACCCCTCCCCTTTGGTAACCGCTAGTCCCTTCTTGGAGTCTGTGAGTCTGCAGCTATTTTGTTCCTTCAATTTTGTTTCGTTGTTATACTCCACAAATGAGGGCAATTATTTGGTATTTGTCTTTCTCTGCCTGACTTATTTCTCTGAGCATAATACGCTCTGGCTCTATCCATGTTGTTGCAAATTGTAGGATTTGTTTCTTTCTTATGGCTGAATAGTATTCCATTGTGAATATGTACTGCATCTTCTTTATCCATTCATCTACTGATGTCACCTGATATTTCTTCAAACAGCAACAAGTTTTTGTTTTTCTTAAACCAAACACAATGTTATGATTAAACCCATTTTAAACCATTTGTATTAACATTGAGCTTTTTTAAATAACTAATTCAACTGAGCCAACATTCACTCTTACTCTCCTGGGCACTTAAGAGTCAGGCTGACTCAATTTAGTGCTGATGTCATTCCATGCATATCCAACGGCAGGAAATGAGAACTACAAGTCTGCTTGACAGGGACACTGCTATTGGGGTCACCCTTGGAATAGTGTAGATATGTTGCAATTTGTAGAAATAAGAATAAATGAATGAAGTTTTGCTGTTTTTACTAAGTATGATCCTCATTTGATAACAGAACTTTATTTGACTAGAACACTGTGACTTCATTTGAATTATTGCCTTGTTTCTTGTTCAAGATTGGCTCTTTATTCTAACCACAACCTGGCTAGGCACAGGACATTTTGTTAAAAGATGGCTTCCAATATTTATATAGTTATGGCATAAAATTCCTTTCATCTCCTACATTCTCTCAATGTGAAAACATCCCATACAATTGGAGATAATTAAAGCATTGTCATACTTAAATTTAGTATTTGTGAATAACCAGGCACTGCAAATGTAGAAATTCAAAGGTTTGGTCTCTTGGAAATTTTTATTCAAAAGTTAGGGATTAAGAAACAACAGTTCTTCCAAATATGCCTACATCAAAATACATCATTTTCAGTATAAAGGTACAGAAGATAAAGAAAAATATGTTGGAAAATACAAAATAGATAGCTTGTAAGGAAACTGAAAACTACAGATTGAATCTCATTTTTCTATTGACTTTTACTTTAAGATTGGAGATTGGGGATCAGTCTCTGAGGTGATGTTTGTAAAATGCTTCAGTGCCTAAGCTTCACCAAGGGTCCTTGTTAAAATGCATCTTCTCACATCATCCACAGAAGTTCTGATGCAGTAGCTGAGTACATGTGTGTATCTGAGGACCATACTCTGAGAAACATGGCCCTAAGGGGGTAACTGAGAGTTTCTCTGTGTTTAAATGAAAAAATAAAATTTACTATTCTGTGATACACTGTTTTATCTAAACCACACAAAATAAGATATACATTGCATTCATCATCATCCATTTTTATAGCTCTGTGGTTCCAAGAATATATATAACTTACCTAAGATCACACAGCTAGCTGAGGGCAGAAATGGAATTTCAGGTGAGTGACAGCAAAACCCATACTCATAATCACTTCACAAGCATGTTTCTACTACTCCAGAAGACCTCAGCCTCTCTCACTTTCTATCACTCAAGATTCACAGAAACAGCAGGCAGTAAGAAAGGGAATACTATCGTGAGACCTGTTTTTTGTAGGCATTCTGATACTCAGCCTATTAATATCACCAGTGTCCACATTATAAAGGATCCTTTCTGACCAATCTCTTCCAAGATCCTCAGTTGTTTATATCAAAGGCATTTCTTAATCCGTACTATCAGCTATATTATAGAGCGTCATGTCCCAGTTTAGCAGCTACAATGGCTAAGACAACAGAGAGAGAGGAGAGGAGCGAGGAAAGCGGGAGTTCGGCAGAAGAGACTGTGACCTGGAGTGTTTGTATGTATGTGTGGGGAGGGGCTGGTATCATTTCTCACAGAGAAGGAGAGGAGTGGAAATAAACTTCCAAAGTGATAAATTAGAGATATAGAAAGAGAACAGATTTATAATTCCATAAAATCAATATAACTGAACATACATCACCATTTTTGTGCTCCCTAGGAATACTCTGTATGTAAAAAAACTAACATACCATGCAAAAAATCATCCTAAAATTTTATGAAAATGTATTTTTGAAATATTTATGGAAACTATTTTTCACATTATTTATGGAAGTTTACATTACACAGTCTAAGTAATAAGTATATTTTAAAATAAATCTTTCCATTTTCTTCTTATCAGGAAGTAATCTACTTCTACCCTAGTAATGATAATCTGTTTACTACTAATGAACCAAATTTATTCATATATGATGGAAGGGAATTATTCACATTTGGTAGAGAATAACTTCTTTAATGTAAGGGCTGAGATAGCCTGAAATGCATCTAAATCTACAGCTCTTGAGATCATTCCTTCCTTCCTCCCTCTCTCCTTTCATCCTTCTTTGTTTTTTTCCTTCCTTAAAGGAATGGGGTTTGGCTGCAGTGAGAAAAAGTGGTTAGGTGTACCTGAAGATGCAAAAACTAGGATTGTTTGGCACTTGGGATCTTCAGAACTAGGGGATAGCAGAGAATATTAATACTTTCCTTTCATAGTACAGATGAAGAAATAAAGGCCAGAAGGGTGAAATTAACCCTCTCTGTCCTCTTACTTTGCATCCAAATCAGCAAGTTAAGCAGAACCTTGTTATTATGGCTTTTAAGGTACTGAGCTTTCCAATTTCCTTGATTTTGACTGCAACAACTCCCTGGCCAAGAGGAAAAGGGTACACAGTTGGTGTCCTTCCTTCAGAATTAGGGTTATCTCATTTCAGCTCAAATCTTAAAACCTGATAAAGTTTTTGTGGCCTTCCCCAATAAGTAACTTGATTTTAGCTGTATTATAAAGCAGAAAGTCAATTTTTTCTTTTCGCGCTTACGTCTACTTTTTTCTTCAATAATGGGATTCTCTAGCTGGCTTTTTCTCAAGTTTGGTTTCCCAATTGAACTGAACATCCCCAAATGATAAAAATACACTCAACCAAGTAATAAAAAATACACAATGCCAAAAATATTTCAAAACTAGGAATTTGCTGTTTCACAATCTTATTTCTTGGGCAGCTGATCAATTTGATCAGTGAGCTTTGATTTGAAAATGTGACTGTTGTTGAGGTAAGACACTAATCTTTCCTACTCAGCACTTGGAACTACAGAGCTGTAAAGCACAGAAAGAAAAATATGACAAACCCCTGGAGTTTCTATAGCAACAAAGTACTCCTAGGGAACTTAGAAGAAGCAAAAAAGAAAAGATGTATCAACTTCAGTTTACTCTCTCCTTAGTATTCTCAGAAAACCATGTACATTAACAAATATCTTTGCTGCAGAAAGAATAGGTATAACAATGCTATCACCTTATCATCGTATTTTTTTTAACAATTCAAGGTACTTTTATACTGCCTTTAAAAGTTACAACAATTTGCATGAGGCAAGAATCTCTCTTATTACATTTGGAAAAAAAACAACTGAGGCTTTGGAATAGTGCATTAAAGGTCTCCAATGAGTTACTGTCAATGCCTTGTTTCCATATAGAACTCCTTAGCATGTATTTCACAAAGGTTTACTCACTGAGGGTTCACTATATTCAATCCCAGATCCGTTCTGGGCACCTGGAAGACAGTGTTGAATATAATTCTCCCTTTTTCTTTAAAATGCGCATAGTCTAATGGAGGGAGAAACACAAGTCAATCAATGTTTTCAGAACTATCAGAAATATGTACCAAGTCTAGGTCATTTCACTCGGTCAGAGGAAGGATCAGTGCTCTTGGTGTCTTCTGGAAGAAATGATTTGGAGCAAATCTTGAAAATTATTGAATGAATGAATGATCCATCAGTCTTTAGAGAGAGCAGAGAAGATTTTGGGAAGAGGACAATAATGCACACAAGGTACAAAAGCAAAAACGAATATGCCTACAGGGAATAGCAAGTCATTCTGCAAGACTGGAGCAGAGTATGTGAGCTGGGCAGAGACTATAGACTCCAAGACATTGTATTCAGAACCAGGGAATTTGTAATTTTTCCTGAAAACCACTGAGAACCAAATAAGGATTTTAAGAAGGAACTGACATGGTGAGATTTATGTTTTCCAAGATCACTTTGGCTGCTGTTGAAGGAGGCAATGGAGGCAGGATTGAAGCAAGGAATCCATTCTTTGGAGGCTAATACGGAAATCTAGTTGGTCAATGATACTGATTAGACTATCTCTATCTTTAAAGTACAGCTTATTATTTAAGAAATGCAACTCTTTAACCAATTTGTTTCCAAGTCAGCTTAATTTTGATGGTTGGCACATGAAAGCATGGAAATCAGCTAGACTATTTTTCCATGGTCATATAACATAACTGACCGCAGAAGTTGGGCTGCTTTTTGTCACAGTAGAAGACAATATGAGGCTTTATCTAAAGAGCTACAGATTTTATCACCCATTATTTCTTCTCCATCTTGTAACTCTTAAATAACTAAGTGAAATTTCAAAATAGAACAAATAAGAGTTCAGCAAAAAACGTTTTAAATGTTAAAAGTGGTTCAACAAAATGACCAACTTTAAGCCAAGTCCAGTTTTAATTAGATACTAAATAATCTGGCATGGTATTAGTTATATATGCCTTTAAACAACAAAGTGAGATACAATAAATATTTTATCAGGTTAATCTTTATTGTTATCATTATGTTATTTTATGTTCATAATTTGTTGGTTTGGCTATGCAGTCCTCTTCAGTAGAATTAGACTAACAAAACTTAAAATAATTTTAGAAAGTACTAAATTGCGTTTTGCACTGTCTGTAGTCTCCCTGCTGACAGGAGCCACACTGACAATACTGAGATTTCTATCAGCAGAAATACTGCAGGTGAAACATGGTGACTAACTGATGAGATTTCCACAATGCCAAAGTTTTACAAAGCAGAGAAAAGAAATTTGATTTCAAAAGAGCTCAGATCACATGAAACATTTCATTCCAGTTTCTAATTAATGACCTAGACTGAGTGAAAATTAATTGGCATTTTATATTGTTTCTTGTGAGCTAAGGGAGTGTGGTCACAATAAGTGGGGAAGGGTTGATTTGATTAGATGAAGCAATTTCCAGGCAATTTTCTTAAATACAAAAATTATTTCTTTTTTGTGAATGTAATATTCACAACTATGGTGACCTAGATTGAAAGACATTAAGAATGATGGTCTGGGGGGTGTTGTGAAGAATTATGGTCTAGCTATTATATGTGAGAGGAGGCACAGAGCATGAGCGGCCCACCTTTATTAAAGAACTGATCTGCCCAGCAAAGGTATGTTAGAACAAACACCACTGACAAAACCAAGAAGTATCTGCTACTATTATTTAGCTCAAAACTTTCAATATTCTTGTCACTTATTAAATGTGTGCAAAATAAAGTAAAATAGACACTTTAGAGATGATTCACTTAATGATTTTTTTTTTAATTTAAGGAAACATATGGCTGGACTAGAGGGAGGCCATTCAAAATGATTTAAGGATTCCCTGGAGCTATAATATAAAAGATCCTTAGCATAATCATCATCTGAAATAAAATTGGCAGTGTTTTCTTCTTTTTAAAGTAGAAATCCCTGGGTTTGTAGGGTATGTATTTCTCCACATATAAAATAAACTATTTCTAAAGTCAGCCTAGGATGGGAAAAATGAAATCTGGCCAGACACTAACAATGATTAGATTATTCACAAACACATTATGTTTCGCTTGTTAATAAAGAGAAAATTGGTCCTCAAATCATTGTCAAGGGAAGAATAAAATACATAATGACTAATTTAAAAGCTGAAGCCAAGACATAATTTGAAAAGTGAACTAAGACTTTTACTATGGTTAGTCTCCATAGAGGAAAAAGAAAAGTGCTTCAAAAAGCACATTAGAAACTTTCATTATTAAATATGAAAAACTAGCCATGATATAGTTGAAAGTTTCAGTCATTTATTACTCCTTTAATGATAGAGGAGTTTCTAAATAAAGATATCAATAGCTCATTTGTATCAGTGGTACCCTCTCCTAGTCTCTAAAATATCTCAACTCTGAATCCCCACATCAATTCTTCTCCATCCATTGTGCCATCCAAATGTGTATAGTTTATTCAATGGATTAACACTTCATCCTCTTCCTTACAAACTGTTTATGAACAAATTCTTAATATGTTATCCTTAAATATCAATAGCTGTATTACATTGTTAGTTCAGAATAATCATTAATGATTATCAAAGTTTTAGTAGAAAGTAAAAATCATTGTTAGGTTTCAATAATAATTTTCTGTAATTTTAATAACACTGCTAAAATAAATTTAAATTTCTTGACAAAAGATATTTGTACTTGAATCACAAGTGAGGTCTATATATTTGAGGTGCATGTAAGTCCATGGAGAATGATGTATGAGTTGTTAAAGTGAAATGTATATTATTTGTATGCTAAGTGTCATAATGTGGGAGTCTGCTCTTGTGAAAAATTACTAATAGTGATAGCAAAAGGGATGCATGCAGGGAAATGCAAACTTTTTTAAAAGAAAGGATAGTAATAGGAATTTATGGTATCTAAGGGACACCTTTTAAAATGCACAGTTTTAAATCACAATCCGATTTTTCATATGCCTAAATTGGACATGTCCTCATTAAAAAAGGTTTTAAGAGCTTCCTAGAGACTCCTTAGCTGATCCCAATATATACTTCTTAACAGAACACCTGTATATTTGGTTCATATTTTCAGTATTAAATTCTTCAGCATAATCAATTTTGTGTTTATGCTTGAAACCCCAAGTTTGCCCATGGATTGTGGATATATGAGATGTATCTCTATCAGCACTTTAAAGATTTCTATGGTACGTTCATTTCAGCTGCTTTGGAAGAGAATGGCCCACATCTGTGTGTGCTCAAATGTTCTTCACATTGAGAATCTTACTTGCCTGCGCTTCAGGCAGTCCATTTTCTCTAACTGGCCACTTCATTGTCTTCATAGGGAATTTTATTTTTGTTTTTCCAAGAAAAGTACTTAAGTTAGCTTTTAATGATTGTCCCTAAAAGGCTATCTAGGATCTTGTATGAACCATGGAACCTATTTTTCAAGTAAGACAATTATATTCATACCCTAAAAATATGGTGAGAATCCCTCTAACCACACAAAATTAATGTTATTTATATTAAAATAGAGGCAATCTTAGAAAATGGAAACCATATGGGGTTCTGCATCTATAAGAGGTTTATTCCTAGGCATTTTGGAAAATAAGGAAGTTAGAAGTAAGCACCATGGTCATCCTGGATAGTAAATACATATCTCAAAATGATCTCCTTTTGGCATTTGTACTAATTATAAAAAATTTTAATCATTTTCACAAAACTAATTTGAATGAAAGAAAATAGTAAAATAAAAGACAAAGCATAGTTAGCTCAAACCTTGTTATGAAAATGACTTCCTTAATAAGTGGATTTTTTTTCCTCTAATTAATCTGGATAGGAAAATTTCCTTCTAATTACAATTGGGACATGAAAGGAATGTTGAAATAGAGATTAAGAAAACTTCATAGTTTCATATGTTCAGTTTAATAAAAAAACTGCATTTGATAAGTTTTATTTTCCATAGTTTCTAGCACAGACATGCTTCTAAGAGACACTTGTGGGATTTACACTCATTTGATGACATAAAATGATGGAATGGGATTAGGCTTAAAGATGGTGACATGAGAGGTGAGACAGAGACCTCCTCCTAAAAACTATATAATATATGAAAATATAGAAAATACAACTAATCCTGAAAGAGCAAAAGGAAAGAAGGCTGCAACAGACTGCCTACTGGGGAAAAGAGCAGACCTCACAGAAAATGGTGAAGTACCAAAGCTGTGATCCAGCGGGACCAAAGTCTTCCCCCACTCCAGTTCACCAGTGGGAGGAAGAGAAATGGAGCAGGGAGTGGGTGGAGGCCTAGGACTAATGAACATCCAGCCCTGGAGATCTGCTCTGGGGGCATGAATCTACATTACATGGTGCTCTGGAGATTAGTGGGGTTGGAAAGCTAAGACAGGCAGAATACTTGGAGAGACTGAGATTCCAGCCACTTGTGGAGAACAGGTACACACAACCAGCCACTCTGGGACAAAAGAAAGGCGGACACTCTAAGAGACTTTCCAACAGCGAGAGGGCTGCTAATGGGGCAAAGAGAGCACAGAGATTGCTGCTCAGGAGAAAGGACAAGTGGACAAAATTGTTTGGGAGCACTCTGCCCAGCAGGTTGGAACTCTCAAGAGCTCCAGGTGCTCCATCCACCTGGCTGGCAAAACAGCTCTGAGGCCCCCCATGGCAATACACAGCCTGCTATACCTTTCTCCTAGCCAGCAACAGCTCATAAACCTGATGCCCCTGCCATTAAGCCAAGCCTGCCAGTGGGCAGCCAGGCATATGGTAGCTACAAGGGCCTAGCATAAAGGCTCCTACCTGGATGCGTGGCCCACTGGCCCTTGCAATGGAGACAGGCACTGCAGCTGAGAAGCAGGAAAGAGCTCTCTCCTCCCAGCAGGCACAAGCGCCATGTGTCTGTGACTCCTGCCATTGCTCCAGGGGCCAAGCAGATCAAGAGAGTAGAGCTTCTGGGCACTAGAGGGCACCACCTACACCAAGTTATTATTACAAATATGAAACATCAAAAGAACCTGGTAGAACCCCAAATCCCACAAACACCAGAAATAGGAACAATGAAACTGGACTCACCAATTTCCTGAAAAAGATTAAAAAATAAAAATCATAAACATGCTCCCAGAGCTAGAGAAAAATAGTCAAGACCTCAGGGAGGAATTCAAGAAAGAGACAGAAACTTTGAAAAACACAGTATCCAAAATGAAACATACAATGGAGGGATTTAAAAGCAGATTAGATGAAGTGGAGGAGATGGTAAATGAAATAGAAATTAGATAACAGGAGTACAAAGAAGCTGAGGCACAGAGAGACAAAGGGATCTCTAGGAATAAGAGAATGTTAAGAGAGCTGTGTGACCAATCCAAACCAAACAATATTCGCATTATAGGGGCAGCAAAAGAAGAAGAGAGACAAAAAGGGATAGAAAGTGTCTTTGAGGAGGTAATTGCTGAAAACTTCCCCAATCTGGGGAAGGACATATTCACTCAGGCCACGGAGGTGCATAGATCTTCCAACACAAGGGATCAAGGAAGACAAACACTAAGACATTTAATGATTAAAATGGCAAAGATCAAGGATAAGGACAGACTTTTAAAAGCAGCCAGAGAGAGAAAAAAGTTCACATAAAAAGGAAAACCCATCAGTCTATAATCAGACTTCTCAACAGTATGGAAGAATATTCATAAATGACATATTCCACAAGGGGTTAAGTCCAAAATATATAAAAAACTCACACACCTCAATATCCTAAGAGCAAATAACCCAATTAAAAAATGAGCAGAGGAAATGAACAGACAATTCTACAAAGAAGAATTTCAGATAGTGGGCACATGAAAAGATGCTCCACATTGCTAATCATTAGGGAAATGCAAATTAAAACCACAGTGAGAGATCACCTCACACCAGTTAGGATGCTGGCGAGGATGTGGAGAAAGGGGAACAGTTCACAAGTTGGTGGAAATGTAAATTAGTTTAACCATTGTGGAAAGTAATATGGAAGTTCCTCAAAAAAATAAAAATAGAAATACCATTTGACCTGAGAATTCCACTCCTAGAAATTTAGCCAAAGAAAGCAAGATCTCAGATTCAAAAAGATATATGCACTTCTATGTTTATTGCAGCACTATTTACAATAATAGCCAAGATATGGAAGCAACCTAAGTGTTCATCAGTAGATGAATGGATAAAGAAGTGGTACATATACACAATGGAATACTATTCAGCCATGAAAAGAAAACAAATCCTACCATTTGCAATGACATGTATGGAACTAGAGGATATTCTGCTCAGTGAAATAAGCCAAGCAGAGAAAGACAAGTACCAAATGATTTCACCCATTTGTGGAGTATAACAGAAGCAAAACTGAAGGAACAAAATAGCAGCAGACTCACAGACTCTAGAAAGGGACTAGCGGTTACCCGAGGGGAAGGGTGGGGGAGGGTAGGTGGGGAGGGAGGGAGGAGAGGATTGAGGGGTATTATATTTGGCACACATGACTTGGGGAGAGGGGTCAGGGGAAGACAAAGTAGCACAGAGAAGACAAGTAGTGATTCTGGGCATCTTACTATGCTGATGTACAGTGACTGCAGTGGGGTGTGTGGGGGACTTGATAATATGGGTGACTGTAGTAACCACAATGTTTTTCATATGAAACCTATAAGAGTGTATATCAATGATACCTTAATATAAATAAATAAATAAAAGGATGGAATGGAATGCTATTGAAGGTAACACAGCTCCATTGTGATTAGTACAGTTTTGGATTCAAATAATTCTGGTAAAGTCTAGCAACTCAATGTTTTAATTTTGAAATAAATTAGTGACTGTCTGGACATAATAACAAAACCCAAACCTCCTTTACTTGTTTTCCCCAGCTCAATTTGTAATATATGAAAGCTTCTCTCAGGAAGTCTTGGACAGGACTCTGTGCCCTTATCGCAAGACTGAAACCATGGCACTTGGTTCTGAAAAGGTCAATAGGCCACCTGATATAAACTGGCATAAACTTAGGCTTATCACCCTAAAATTAAGATACTGTGACACCTCATCACTCAAACAGGGAAAGCCACAAGTTAATGACACTCCTTCAGGCAAACAAGGTCAGCTTAATTAGGTCACAAGAAAATAGGAGAAATGCAGCAACTTTAAGAAGAAATCTGATTTTAAAAATAGCTGTCTAGGAGGATATTGCAATATAGGGTTTTGTTCCTCTCTGAAATGCAACCAGGCCTTAAAATCATAAAATAGAGATTATATAATACATACCCATAGCAACTAGTAGCCAAGTTATTATTGTAAATCAGGAGTTGCCACAATAGACATATCAAGTTGAGTGGATATTCGATATTTCTTTGTTCAGGGATGACAAAGGAGAAAAAACTGATGTTCTTCTTGAGAAAACTTGGTGTCCCATGGCTTGAGGAATGAAAACAACCACATATATCATGATCATTCTTAGCTGAAGCCAAGCAACAAAAGGGATCTACAGCACATCTAACATATTCTTGGGATGAAACTATACTTGCTTCTTGAAATAAGTTTCTATAGGAAAGTTTACTATCAGGTAAAATTAAAGAAGTGAATACTTTGAGAAGGTGTTATTTTGGGCTTTCACATGCAGATACCTGAGATTTATGCAAGATTCCACTAAGCCAGCAAACTCTTGTAGTTTTATGTGAATCAAAGGACTGAAACTCTAGAGGTTAGTCAAAAACTGAACACTGAGTTTCAAAAAGATGTTGAAATCAATCTAAGTCCAGTATACCCAAATAGAAACCAAAGTAGATAACTCAAATACCTCAATGAATATAAAGTGGGATGTCAAAATGCTTTTGAGATAGTTTCTCGAGTGGTAACACAATATAAAGGGATCAGATGATAATGTCACGCATATAGTAGGTTCCTGAAGTTTATGCAAACACTAAGGAAACACTAAGCCTTAAGAAAAAAGAAAAAATAAGAAGAGTCATAACTGAATCACTAATGATTTCTTCTTAGCCAGGATTTAAGATGTTTTTTTGTTAATATAGGCCTTGATAGCATGCAGCTCGATAGACATGCCAAAATACTTAGTGTGGTCAAATGAGCCTTCAATTCAGGTTTAGATTATGTTCTTAACTTCCTATGGGTTTCTTAACAAGACTTCAGTAAAATCTCCCAAATCCTCAGCTTGTTTTCTCTTCTATAAACCCAAGCATAAGAACATCACCTCAGTCAACCTCATAGGACTGTTATAAGGAACAAATGAAAAATGTGATAGAGATTTGCAAAGGTTTGTACAAACCTACTATAATTAATGTAGAGAATGATTTTTAATATAGTCACATGTAAGATCAGGACTCAGAAATAAATAAATCCACTTTATACCATTTAAATGATGGTTTTCTAATTTAACAGTTAAGATGTACAGTCACTGTGTTCTATTTTCTGGAGACAAAAGCCTTTTGTGCTTCTCTGAATCAAAAAAGCCAGCAAACTGCCGGTTATCATCAGGAGGACAATAAAGAAAACATTGTCCTAACCTTGAAGAGGCCAGTGGGGCTACTGGAACACTGTCTTAGTTCTGGCCTCTGCTCTTCCAGACAGGCAGGATCGAACTGGAAAGAATTTAGGTAAAGCAGGTCATCACAGAAGGCAGAATAGATTATTTGTAAGGTAAATATTAAGAAATCATCCTCTTTTGCTCTGGGAAACTAAAAGGCTAAAGAAAAACTTGAAGTAAGCCTTAATAATTAAGAAGTGCATGGATGTGGGGAACAATAATTCATTCACCAACTTTGAGGTGACAGCACTTGGTCTCATGATAGAAAAACTAGAAAGGGGGCAACAAAAGAAACAGTAATTGTTTGAAAGCTTTTTAAACTTATTAAACATTTTTTTAATTATTTAAAAAAATTTAAACTTTTTAAACTTGAAAGATTCTCAAAACTATGAAGAACAGTTTTTAAAAATTATTAGCATATTAATCTGAGAGGAAACAAGGTGCAGTGCTAGCAGGACTACATAAATGGACAAACAAAAAAAATTTAATGGATTGTTAAGGGAAGCTGGAGCATATTGCAACCTGTTCATTTGATTAAAAAAGACACAGTCACTCATTGAATATCAGGAGAACTACAATTAGAAACTGCTTGTTAAAAGCATCTGTTTCCAAATAAAGCCAGTCACAGAACCATCTAGACAAGAATTAAAACTCAGGGGCCTAGAAACATCAATGGTAATCCTTCTAGTTGATTATATTATATGCTCCATAAAGGCGGCCCCTATTATTTACTAGTATATCCACAGGGCTTGGCAAATACTAGGTGGAACCATGTGAAGTTGCTGATTTCAACCACATTTGAACTATAAAATTTGTAATTTTATCTGGTTCAATCTAAGAACCAAGAGCCTGAGCTCCTACTATTAAAATATATTGAATAAATGAATGAATTAACTTAATTGTTTTAATGGAAGTCTTTATAGGATACCAAAAATTCCAACTGATAGGGAAATACCCTTGTGGATAAGAACATTCTTATATGCTCAGACGCCCTGCTTTGATCTAGCTACCACACTTTCAAACTTGTATAAATCGTTTATTAAATACCTATGCATACATTCTGGGATGAATATAAAACTGGTATGGGATGGTCAACACTGTTGTCAGGGTGTCCTACTGGTACACATAAGGCCTATACATTTGAAATGAATAATGGCATTAGCCACAATTACTTGCATCCATATGAGGCTGGACTATGAAATGACCAGTTTGGAGTAACAGACCAAGTGAATTTTCATAGAAAAGGTGGGACTTGAGCTTTTCTTGACCCGTGAGTAGAATTTTTAGGCAGTGTATAAGGGAAAGGCATTTTTAGATGTGAAATAGATGAAGGAATGAACATGTGTTTGGGAATGCCCAGGAAGCCACTGTAAACATAAGAGAAGTTTTGCTTTGGAGAGTGGAAGGGAAAAGTTTGGATAAATAAGATGAGATTCTGGGTAAGATTTTTTAGTTGAGGTTTAGAATATAAAATTTATTCTTCATAATTAGAAAACATCAGAGGCTTCTAAGTATAACGTGGATTGAAAAACATCGGAGGCTTTAAAGTAGGATATAAAACTGAGTTTAAAGAAGAGTAGTTTAAATTATTGAAAGACTACACTCCCCAAAATAAACCTACAAAATATCTGTAGCATGTATGGGGTTGTCTCAATTTAAATAATGACCAATTATATTTTCATATCTGTGTTTTAAACCAGCTTAGAGCACATACAACATATCTAGAATTAAACAGGGTTATGCACAAAAGAGGGTGAACTATAGCAATAATTAATATAAATTAGTTTAGTTGTTAAATATGATTTAATCTGAAAAGAAAATTTCAATAGTTATTAATTATTTTTGGACTGCTTATCATGAACAGCATACACACATACACAAATGTTTATACCAATTTCCACATTTTAATGGGATTTATGGTATTGTTGTCAATTATTGTGTCACAGAGACAATATATGCATAACTATACTTTAAAATAAACTCATGAGGAACTTGAGTAGATTACCTCACAAACAGCAGCTATGAAGTATACTGGTGAAGGTTTGAAAGAAACCAAAGACTGTAAATCAAAAAGAACAGTAGAGAATAGTTTAGACACTGCATTTCTAAGCGATATATAGGGGATTTGTTAAACAACTTCCATTAGGATAAATGGGAGCCATGCAACTAAACCCTTCTGCTGTGCTAATTAAAAAAAAAAAAGAAGTTTGGTATAAAGAAAACCAAAGTTGAAGTCTTATGTTGATTTGGGAAGTTTTTTATCATTATAAAGTCACTTTTCTGGCAACCATTCATTGATTTATTATTGATCACATAAATAATATGATGGGTGTGATATTTTAAGAATGTTGTAAAATCTAGCTATAAAGAAAACTCATTTGTATTTACAATTGGAAAATGAAAGGTCTAATTACATGTTCTTTAATATAATTTCCTGTGACAGACTTGTTTCACAGATACTCATTTTGGCAACAACATAATAAAATGATTCAAATGAAGTATTTTGCTGTTATGCTTTTGTTAGTTTGTTTGTTTATTATTTATTTGCTACAACTTCTCTAGGAGATAGAATTCTTCCATATATTCTGATTAAGTGGATGCCCCAGGAAAGGACATACACCAAGGAAGACCCGCTTCACTGGAAAGGAAAAGGGCTACTATTAACAGAGCAATGAAGAACCATTCAAGCAATTGCCAATAGTTCACAAATTCCCAAGAGGATGAATTCATCACTAATAGCAGGCCATGGTACTGCAACCCACTGCATAACTGTAATAATGAGAATAAATGAAACTCAATTAAAATATAGGTGGAGTTTCTTTTCAAGAAAACTGTTGAATTTAATCTCCATCCATCAAAGCAGATCATTTGCAGAGGGGAAGAGGATAGCATTTATATTTCAAGTGGTTTCTCTACCATTTTCTTTCCAACTGAGTTTTCATGGTGTATTTACATGTATGGTGACCCATTAAGGACAGATCAAGGGCAAAAGTGTCAAGTAAATGTGACTAGTATCTGCCAGTAAAAGATGGATAGAATAAAGACTGTATCACTGAGAGGGAAATGTAAATTAAAGACAGATTATTTTAAAAAGGCTTACAAAATACTGGTTGTATGCCCACATTTTAAAGAATGTTTTCATCACCACTCATATTCCAGAACAAACATAGACTGAGATTGGATGCAAAGGGGCACCCCTACTTATAAGTTACCTGAAGATAGTTCTCCAAGTCCCTGTAAGTCTCCTTCTCTGGGCTAAAGCTTCCTAATTTTTTTAACTTCTCCTTGAGGACAATTTCCAGGCCTATCTCTACATCAGCTGCCTTTAGAATGTTTTGCTTGTTCCTGTCCCTGCTCACCCTGGCAGTAAGAAGTACATCTGTAGCCTGGGTGCGACTTTTCTATTTGGTTCACATCAGATGGGTGTCCATGATCATTGAGACCTCAAGTGGTTGAGATCTGAGCTACTAGTACAGAAATTCCAAGCACCTCATGGCAGTTTCTTTAAGCTATGCTGTCATCTGAAAAAAAAATTATAAACATCCATATAAGCTTTACCTGTCAAGTGTGTAGTGGGGAAGAAAATGCTCAGACCTACTGTTCTATTTGTAGGATCACTTACCTTCAGGTAGAGGTTATTATCTCCCTTATAATCTAAGATCACTCTATAGTTTTCAAACATCCTTTCCACACTGTTGATAAATAGTAAACCTGTGTCAATTAAAATGTTTTTAAACAATCTTTTCCATGGTGTTTATGCAAATTATGTTAATCCCTGACAGAAACATATGTTTCATTTACTGAACTCAACTTCGTTAGTAAGTCCCACCTTTCAAAACTTGTAAACTCTTGTTTCATAGATGATATTAGGAGTTGCTGCAATGCTTAGACATTCATCAGTTTGACATGAATGTTATATCCTTAGTTATGATACTAGCAACCCTGACAGATGAGGCAGGGCCAATTTCAGAACCCTGATACCTAAAGCTATAGGACAACTTTCCAGCTTCACTGGGATTGACACTGACTCCAGAAGAGGCCACACAGTGTGGTAATAAGTTCCTGACTCAGGAATTTAAAAAAACAGTTTTGTTTTTTTCTTAAACCAGCTGTGCCCTATTTTGTGTGTGTGGAGGGGAAGGATGTGTGACATCAACTGAGACACTCAATCTTCTCCACACTCCTGTTTTGTCACCTAAGAAAGGAGGAATCGTAGAAATACTAGTTTGCAAGATCACAGGCAATTGCATACTTTAATATTCTTTTAATATAGTTGTAGAAATAGGCCCAAGAATTGGCCCAGAATGGCTACATAACTTTCATAAGGTCACATGGAAATACGAGATAGGTGCTCTATCTTGTTTCCATTTTTTGCCACAGTAAATCAGAAAAGTTATGAGCACATGAAATGGTTTCCAACCAGATTGCTCAATACAGTTTGCAGTTATCATGGCTCCTTGGTGCCCCGTGTGAAACTGTGACAGTGAAAGAAATCTTAGTGTCACAAGATGATGAACCATAGCAACAAGAAGAGAAAACTTTATGAAGTTAATTCATTTCTCTATCTTTCCTTTTTCCCCTCTCCCCCTTTATAAAATCAAAGAATGTGGAAGATAATTACTTGGAAAGTATTCTGGTTTGCCAGTTGCCTGAAATGGTCAGAAACAGGAGGTATGTGCCAATGTTGCTGCCCACTGTCTGGTCACTAAATCTCTCCAAGCTTCAGAGTTCTCATTTAAAAACAAGGGGAATAATAAGCTCCTTTATAAGATTATTAATGGATAAAAATCAGTGGATGCACATAAAGTGCCTATCACAGTACCTGGAAAACACTGAACATTTCAGACATTTCAGCTATTGCTCTATTTCTCTTGCTTCAGACCTTCCAATTTCTCTCATTCTATTCCTACTCCTATTGCAATTACTCCAAGAATATTTTCTGCAAAGAGTTTGGGGATAATTCACATAATGGTTCAGTAGGAAAAATGCTCTGTGCTTACATGGAAACATGATTCAATGTAGGTCGAATAGGTCAAATTGAAGCTTTCAAAAAGAAGATTTGTCTCATTTGTCACCTAACTCCACCCTGTGATTATTAATGAAGATGCTAACTTGACAAGGGTCAAGAGGCTTGAGTGTCTCAGGTGGTGCAGAACAAGACAAAGCCACAGGAATTTCAGCAGGATATCATTATCAACAAAAGGGTTATACAACCTTGTTATATTGAACAAAATTTAATAAGCACTATCTCACATTTTACACTTACAAGTTTAAAAAAAAGATTTTAAAATACCAGTTAAAATGAGCTGAAGGGGAACTATTATCAGTTAAATGACAATTCAGAGCAATATGTTTCAAAATTCATTTATTTTGCCAAAAAATGTCTTAATGCATTCTTTTTTGAAAATTAAAGCTTCATTCTCTTTCCTTTTAAGCATTCAAAATGAAAACTATACGACCTATGAGTAATCAATATATAAGCAATATAATATCAAACTTCTAAACCAAATGACAAATTTCACATATTTTATTTGACCACTGCCTATTGTCTTTATTGCTTTCCCTATTCCCTTATTACAATTTATTTTAAAGTCTGAATTGTAATCACAGCTTTATTGGTAAGAGAGCCCAAAGGAGCTGCATAAACAACTAGATATTGATCCATGAACACAGGATCCAAGAAATAGTTTACTCATTTACCTACTTCCATTAGTCCTTTAACATAAGAACCCACACAAAAACTACTATTCCAGAAAAATTAAAAAGAAATGAATATAGATTCAAGCAATAATCATGATAGCTTAAAATATTAAATAAAAGCTAAAGTATTCTAAGTGTGAAATTTCTTTTATATACCTAGTGTACATTGCATGTATATGTATATGTATACATATATGTATGTATGTGTGTATGTGTGTATATATAGATAGGTAGATAGATAGAATATAACCTATCTAATTTGTTGAAATAAGTCAGCAATTAACTTGATCAAACTATCATACCTAAAGATATATGTCATTACATGTTGGTTGTCACTACAACTTCGACAGTTTGGTATTATGATCTTAGCCAATATAAAATTATTCTCTTATTCAATATCTTGAAAATTCTTCAGTTGACTTGATTGAGGTCTCCAATGATGTGAATATCAATACTTTAGAATAACATGAAAGAAAGTGGTGGTTATACAATGCCTTCATGCTCAGGGACTGTCTATTTTGAAATTAATGAGATCATACCATAAAATTCTAGACAAATCCTTAGCTTCGAGACACACTGTATGGAACATGATCACAGCTTACTCTCTCATAATAGTCAGTTAGTTAAAAACTCCAGCACTATGTCCAAGTTGTCAGCACCACAGTATCACAGCCTGACTCTTCTAATGAATTTGTCCTAGAGTAACAGTAGAGAAAATGCTTGATCCGTACTCCTGGACCAGGTAGCAAAAAAGATAATATGGTTCTGTAACAAAGAAAACACATACTTACTTTTTGGGTTACCAAGGAATAGATTTTTGACAAAAATTGACTCCACAGAAAGAAAGGAATTTAGGTGAGGGCCAAAGAAGAAAAGGTTAGGAATAACTGAACAATACTTAAGGGTCTTCTTCACATGCCTGAAATAATTTGTACTGATTTATGGAATTGTGCAAGGGCCTCAGATATGGAACTATTAAGGTTTCAGAAAATAAACAAACCATTGAAAATTACATCTTTGCCTGGGAAGAAAGTTTGAAGTAAGCTAAAAAATCTTGTCATCCTCTACATTGTGACATTTTGACTCTATCCCCTCTGATGGAAATATGTACCCTTCTGCTGCTTCCCATCAATATATCATGATGATAATCAGTGTCATAGTCATATAACAATTTATAAAGTCCTTAAAACTCATTACAGTACTTAAACTGGTCAGGGCTTTGTGGGTGTTTTAGAAGTAGGACACCAGTCTTGAGAAAATAAAGGTCAGTCTATAGCCCCGGAGATATACCAACTTTTAACATTAACCTAGCAAAGACGAATGAAATCTCTGTTTATAGGACAATTTCACTTTAGGCTCAAGCTTCTTAAAGGATTCTAGATTATGCATCTTGTTATATTCCTTGCAGTAACTTTATGTTGAGATGGAGAATATGTTTACTTTTGATAGACTCCTTCATCTATCCTTAAGGTTTATGAATCAGTTTGGTTGCATTTACACGGGAGAGTATAATTACAGACCTAGCACTTTTTCTACACTGGGAGAAATAGATGAATTTAAATTCTAACAGTTAATAGAGGAAACAGAGGAAACAGCTGTTAGAATTTAAATTCTAACAGCTATATTATGAATATTATATTTTAAAAACACAACTGAAAAATGATTTAAAGTTAACACTCATAAATGGATAATTTCGTTTCAGATTCAATTATACTGTTCAAATAAAAGCAACCCAAAATGGATAAAACTAATTATTTCTGTAATGTCAAGTTAGTTTGCAATACCTAGCTTTTCAGTTTAATAAATTAAAAGTATATTTGCTTCCATTTACACAACACACACACACACACACACACACACACACACACACACACAATCTACTTGGAGTGGCTGTGAAGAAAAAAATCACAATTACCAGAATAGATATATGTTGTTATAAAGTAGTGACTTAAGTCAAGAAAATTGATATACACAGACATTTCTATAATTCTGGCAGCCAAAATTAAGAGGAGATAAAATTTGAACTGTGTGTCTTTAATGTGACAAGTATTTAATGGTTGAAAAAGATCAGGTCAACTCATTATTTTCTTCTCACTTTTCTCACCATTAACTGAAACACAGTTATTGTAGAAAACTATTAAGGGGATTGGTTGTCCTTTTCATTGTTAGGGATGCCAAATGAAAACGACGTTGAGGAGATTTGAACATAATGCCACAGTCAGGATGGTAGAGTTTTCTGACATTCCTCATCTAGCTCATCCTCCATAAGAGTCAGTTAATTTAAAAATCAAACTCACGCTCTATTGGTTTGGTTGGCATGTCAGAGCTATGCACCACATCAGAGATTAATAATTTTACTCTCTATTGTAGTCAGCTAATTGCATTATGACTGAAATCTTCTGAGGATTAGGTTTTGCAGTGAACTTAGAAAATAATAAAATACTATTTCTTTGTCCTCAATTGTTTAAGTTATACTTGGGTGTTAAGCTATATGGTCCCACACAGTATTGTCTGAAGCAGCTTTCATTTCCTAATATAAAGCATTACAAAGATCACGGGAGAAATGGCACAGTGTGGGATGAGAAAACAAACATCCAATTGGGGAAAATCCTGAGTTTCAGTCCTAGTTTCGACACTTCCTAGACATTTACTATTAGACAAATCATTTACCCTGCCTAATATTTAGTTTCCTTCTTTGGAAAATGAAGACACTAAAGCAGAATATTTTATACACTCAACTAGCTTAAAACTAAGATCAATTTATCTTTCGATGTGGGAAACATATGTAAAACTTGTAAACAAATTAGTGGCTCTCAGACTGGGCTGCTCTTGTCCTGAGGAGATTTGAATATTACTTATCCCAGGGATTTAGCTCAGAACAATTTAAGAAGACTCCCTGTGAATGGCCCAGGCACTGGTATGTCCTAAAGCCCTCTGAGTCATTCTAACATCCAACCAGGGTAGAAGGGTCCATCCTCAGGGCCCATTCTTGACCACAGCCCTATGCCAAACAGAGGTCAGTGTGATGCAGATATAAGCTAAGAGCTTTGTTTTCTCATTTCTGGGCATTCATTTTCTAATTAATTCACTAAACATTTATTATATGCCTCTTAGATGCTGGGTAAAATGCTAGGTACAAAGGATATAAAAATTAAAAAGCAAACAAACCACAACCCCTGATAACAAGAAACATTTCAGTATATATTTTTTGAAATTCTTGTGATTGTCACATGTGTGGCAGTTCTGTCAGAGCTCAGCATATAAATCTACCTGCTGTTGGCTTTCAAAAAAGCCTAACAGATACAAAGATAGTGGCAAACGTTGGTTCCTCAACCTCTGGCAGGTACATTTTCCTAATTCAGAGTTTTTGGTTTTTGTTCACCCCCAGTAGCTTATATTTTAATTAGAGGGATTAGCATAAGGCATTTCAACAAAGTACTAAATGGAGTTCAATCGGAAAAATGCTTACTGTTTAATTTTTACAGGATGGCAGGACCAAGTTCTTCACTGGATTGATAATGGGATTTTGACAGTCTTTTTAAGTTTTTTAATTCTTACCATAAAATCTGAACAATGGTGATTAAAAAAAGGAAATAAGAGCTATTTTTAAAAGTACGGATTCATGAAGAGATATGTGTAATATATACATTAAGACTATGGTGGTAAATTTAATTCTGTTTGTTAATTTGATGTCATAATTTCTATTGTCATTATTTTTGACAATTTGAATTGTTTGTGTATGTTAAGAATATATTTAGGGCTGTAAAAAATACAAGCTTTTTTAACTATCACTTTCCTTAATATTTGAAAAATAAAGTGACATTGCCATAAAAATGTACTTGTTGGTGTTTTATAATCCTGTTTACTCTGCTTACTGCCTTCTCAGAGCCAACTTACAACACCTTAAAATAATGATTCCTTCAAACAATATTTATTGGTTTAAAAAATCATCTTATGAGTCAAAGAAAAGACATTTAAAAGATGCCATCATCCCTTAAGTGATTTAAAGCATATCATTTCATTTACTTCCTATAAATGAGGGGTTTGTCTTTTATATTACTTGAAAAGTTTCTGAAACTATTTTCTGAATGGAATAGAATGACATAGTGTCATGGAAAGAACAATGGGATCAAGTTCTAGGAAGAGCTCTGACACTGAATTTTATTTCTCTTACTGAAGTGTTCAGCCTCATTTATTCATCAATGCAAAGAGGCAGAGTCCAAATAATTTCTACTGTTGATTCCATTTAATCCAGATAGTCTAGGATTCTAGATATAGAGCTGATGTATTTCTCACAAGAATAAGAACTTTGACTTGATTTGGTATGAGGAGAGGTGTTGATGCTAATTGGTTATAAAAAATCAAGCCAATTTTGTCAATGTTCAATAAATATTACAGATGATGCTTTATCCCCAGGCAAAGAATTTACTGGCTGGAGATTGGGGTGGGGGGCTTAGAAGTTGCAGGACACTTTAACTCATAGTCCTGACAAATATCACACCTTGGAAAGAACCCTAAATGGAGTTCAGGGTAAAGTCATTCTGTGGCGATAAAACAAAGTGGCAGCTAAGTAATCTGACAGGTATAAAGTGAGCATCAATTAGAAAGAGCACTGGGTTCAGAGTTTCTATTCCTGGCATTGCCATTAGTGTGGTGTGTGACCTTGAGCAAAGCACTTAACTTCACAAACTTCTGTTTTCTACTTCTTTTATGATTCTTGATTTTTCCCACTAACAAATCACAGGTTCGGCTTCAATCACTCAGTGCTTTCCATGAACTAGACCAATCAGAAGCATATTTTCAAACTCTCTCTTTTCCATTTCAAGATCTTTGATTTTAAATCCTTTTTTTCCCTTTATCTTTATAAAATTTGTGTTTTACATTTTGCTTTTCCCTCTCTTTTTCATTTTTTTGATCATTGCCTTTTCCAATGAAGCTACGTTTGAAAGTTACCTAACTGCTGATAACTAAGAGAGAAACTACTTCCATATAACAAAATTGATTTATTCAGATGCTTCCAAGTTTTTTGTTGGTGGTGTTCAATGTGAATTAGAGCATATAAGACACAAAAGATTTTAAATTGGATATATTCTTTATTTCTTCCCTATTCTTTAAAAAAATGTTTTAAATATGTTCCAATTTGTGAAGCTCGCTTGGTAAAATATAAAAATTCTTAAGATACATGTGATTATTTAATGTCATTTTTGCTGTACCCTGACATACTATTAAAAAAATAATTCTGCCTATATAACATTTGATTTCCACTTAATAATGTTCCCTTTCAAAATGAAAAACAATTCTTGAGATAATTCTGTGTGAAAAAGGTATGACAAGAGTTATTGAGGTCCATTCATAGAAAAAATAGCATAACATCAGAAATGTTAGTATGATTATCTTTGGCCAATATTGTTAGTTTTCTTTCTATTTTCTTGTACTTTACAGCACCCATATATAGCTTCTACATTGTTTTAAAAGGAAACAAAGAATACCTTTTATTAAACATCATAGAGAATCCAAAAATAGATAAGTACCTTAAAGAGAATTAAGGAAAAATGTGTAATCATGTTTATTTATGGTATTTTTTTTAATGTAGCATGCAAAGTTAGTGATAATCAACTCTCATATTATGTTGCAGAATGTAACAAAATGTTAATCAAAAGGTAGGCCCTTGTGAATACACACTATAGAGTCAGCCATATGCTTTGGAGATAAGATTGGAGAGTAGAAAATAAAAACTTCCTGCTCTGTGATACATACTTTGTGTGCTGTGCGTGTAATGAAGATGCTCAATCAGTGATGGTGAGTTGGTCCTGATAAACTAAATGCAGTAGGAGAGACTCATCCTGGGCCTTGAAAGATTCCTGGGGTCTGAATAAGGAGAGGGCAACCCAGGTGCAGGTGTGGAAGAAGGTGAGAATGGCACGACTGTGGGCCAGTGAAGAAGTGAACTGGTCACACAGGTATTGGGAAATTAAGTTCAGTTAGATAGGAAGATAAATACTGAAGGTCTCAAAGGTCTAACCAAAATATTTTTAAAGGAAGAGAGTATGTTGTGGATATGTTCTTCCCCATAATTGCTGAATGGGACATGCAGAAAGAATGTTTGACAAGAGGCCAGCACCCTTCAGATGACAGAAGTCAGACATGTATTGGATGATGTGAAGCAGAGAATTGAGAACACAGAGTTTGTGAGAGGAGACCTACAGGGGCGGCAAGGAGGAGAGAGAAGTATCAGTGAGACACTGGAAATCAGCCACTTCTAACTTTTTATTTTGAAATAATTTCAACCTTACAGAAAAAATTACAAAATGAACACAATGATTTCCTATATACTCTTCACCCAGACTCCTATAAATCGCACAGTCTTCTACCAGTTGGCAAGGTGGGTTAGAAGGGGTCACTGGGGGCCTCCCACTTTGGAGGCTGCTTCCTTGGCTGAGAGAGTAAAGCCAGTACAAAGCTTACACACATTTGATTAGCAAGAGTATCTGTGAATGTGAATGGCTGAGGCATCAGAGCATGATGGTTGAATGCAGGAGGTCTTTGAAAGGAAATGGCAGGATTCAGTGGATGGCACTGTCATGGTAGGTAGATAGCCAGCCATGAGCTGGGAAGGGGGAGGAGGACTTTGGTCAGATGCTGGCTTATAGTCTACACATTTGGTACAAGCTGTTTTCATGGGATATGGAGTGAAAGTATAGATAACAGATCAGCCAAAACTGGCTGCTTCCAACATGGAGGAGAAGTTGACCTTTATTTCACCTCCAAATACATTATATGCTCACCAACATGGTAAAAATCATGCCTCTGGCACTATGACCATTCTGAGGAGCACCAAATAGAATCAAAAACTCCCCTGCCCAATGGCATGGGGTTGGGGCACGCCTGAACTCCAGGAAGACTCCACCTGCTCCCTTTGAAACCTCATCTCACTTAGAGAATATTCATCTCCCTTCATACAAAAAGGCTTCCTACTGTTCCCTTGGCACAACCCCCTCTGGGTCTGCCCCAGCCCCAACTCTTAGGTGGTACTCTTTCCATTCTTCAAACTTTTATTCTCCAAATAAATTCTTAAGGCTCAATGACTCTTTTTTCTTTCTCCAGATCTGTCTCTGGTAACAGTATAATTGAGGGATACAGGAGGGACATTTGAAATAAGATCATAAAGTCTCCACTGTAGAAGACCAGGAGGAGAATGGTGCCACTGCAGGGAAGGGAACAGTTGCAAAGATGGCAGAGGGGCAGCAGTAAGGCTGTGGGGGCTGTGGGCTGGCACAGGGAAGGCAGAGGCAGCCCGAGGCTGTTTCCCTATAAGCTTTCCTACCCATGCTTCCTCCCAGGCTTTCTTTTGACCCACCCTTGCTCTAATCCTCCCCATCTGTCAGAGGTTACACCATCTCTTCTTACCTTGACATATTCTTCCCCTTCCATCAGCTCTTATTCTTGTTTGCTTATCAAAATGGTCATGGTGTTTATGAAAAAAGGCTTATAAAGTGCAGAATGATCTCACATCAAGTAAAACACTTCACAGAGTAGTAAAAATAAGTCCATTATGTGCTGTCAGAATGAGTGATTACAACTCCACTTGGACAGTGAAAAAAGCAGCAAACAATTAATATATTCCAGGCCAAGTCCTCTTTAGGATTTCTTTTTTCTCCTTAGGGCAGTAATTCTCAAATTTTAGTATGCATCAGAATCCCCCGGGGTAAATGGGGAGGGGTGGTGGTGTTAAGTCACTGAACGCTTGCCCTGCCCCCAGAGTTCAGAGTCAGCAAGTTTGGGGTAGAACTCTAGAATTTGCATGTCTGACAAACTGTCAGGTGAACACATGAGAACCCTTGTTATAGGGTGTGTCAAGGAAGAGAATCTGCTAATTCTGCCTAGTAAGGTAGGTAAATAAAGCAAGAGATGGGATGCAGAGTATCTTCATATTAAGGGGGTTCTTTGCTAATTTTATTTATCCATCTATTTTATTTTACATGAAGAGAATTTACCATTAAAGAGGTGGAACTGAGAAAAATTATATTTTGAGGTGTTCCCCATTATGCTGCCACTGGTAGTTTTATCAGGACATTCTGTATGATAAAAGCAGCTAAAAAGAAGATAATTGTAACTTGGCTATTTGTATTGTTAGGAAATAGATAATGCTGCTTTAGGGAGAAGAAACAGGGATATAGGTGTTTGATTGTTATTTGTTAACATTTCCTATGCTTAATTCCACTTTTATTATGAGGGCATACCACATAATGACCTAACTAAAGACTACTACTAATTGTTCCCAGTTCATTGACTTACATTTAGAAAAATGTTTCGATTTTGTCTAAATAAAGGGATTGGTTAAGCATATCACACTCAAGTCACAGAGGAATATTTCCAAACAGGTAAACTTAGATATTTTCTGTGATAATTCATATTCTCATAAAAGACACATCAATCACTTGATAAACAATGAAAAAAACTGGGTAAATACTTTCTTGTATGTTGGTTGCTTAATATTGATTTATTGGACACCTATGTAGAATATACTCAACAACTGACCATTTAACCAAGTTTTATTTTGAAGTGGTATGTTTTAAATCAAGCATGAGCTGGAAATATATTTCACCAGTGCTCCTTAGATTAAATTAGACTTGATTCCTTCACTTCTCATAAAAAATAAAACTTCTCCCTCTTATCCTTGGCTGTTTTATCACATAACAACCATGTTCTTACTGGGAAAGCAGAACTGTGTTTCATTTTCAGTTCTTCCTCCATGAATATTGAGTTTCTCATTATGCAAAATATTCTTTGTATTTAACAGACAAACAATTAGCTCTAAAATTGAGTTTGTAAGCTTATTGATTGTATATTTTAATTATTTAAAACATTACTCTGCTCACATACATTAGTGAACAAATAGACCAGCACAGTTACAACTTCAACTGGGCCTTGGTAATTCCTCCCAATCATCTCTCTTTTGGTCTAATCCATAAGACATTTAATAAACCTGCTGGGATTCTAGCCTTTTCCCTGCAGCCTCCTTTCTTTGTCCTGAACCTGATCTTCTTGACCTCCCACAGGTAGATTTTACCCAGTGTTGGGCTGTACAGAAAGAAATCTGAGTAGGAATCACACCTTTTCTTTCCTGTAGCTTTATGACCTTTGCACAAATCATTGACCATTTTTACCCTCCATTCCTTCATCTGTGAAATAACAGGGATGAGCTGGATAGTACTGGTGGCCCCTCTACACTCCTAATTCTAAGGCAGTGCAAATATTCTAAGACTTTTACCCAACAATGCTGTAGATGTCCCCACAGCTGGAAGTTACATAATGAAGGGTAAATTAAGGGTACTCAGCCTTTGCTTAAAGATGTATAGATACACTTGCCTGAAGAATAAATAGTAAATGCTTTTATAAAATATTCAGTTGGTTAGAGATAGTGGTATGCTGGTAAAAGCTGAACAACGGGCTTTTAAAGAAAGCAGTGAGAGGGGCATTACGATCAGCACACATAATGTACTGCACGGGGAAGGCAGTATAACACAGAGAAGACAAGTAGTGATTCTATAGCATTTTACTATGCTGATGGACAGTGACTGTAATGGGGTATACGGGGCAGACTTGGTGATGGGGGGAGTCTAGTAACCATAACGTTGCTCATGTAGTTGTACATTATTGATACCAAAAAAAAAAAAGCAGTGAGTTGTCACGTTTGCTGTTCTCTATGGCATAAATACTTCCACCATGGCTGACTTCAAGCTACCCATGTGATATCACTGAACAATGAACATGGAGTTGAGCTGAGATCATGTGCATCCTTGGCAAGTTGGTGTGAGGCAGCTTCAGGACATGAAGACAATTAACACTTGAAGCCAGGGGACCCCATTTTAGCACTAATACTAATTTTAACTGAGATTTGAAGCAGGTTTTTTATCTTTTTGGACTCATCCAAAATAAGGTAACTTATTTATCAAATACCAAGTTTCAAAATATTTTTTTATCTTGAGGGGATAGCACTTGTTCTGTCTTCTGTGGCTATAACAATATATCAGATATAAAAGCATTTTGAAAAAGTTAAATTCCTTGCCAATTATGCAAATTACAACTACTATTATTTTGACTAAAAGGGAAATGTTTATATTTAATATATGCATTTAAAAATAACTTTCAACAAATTAAAGTGACAAACTCTTCTAATTAACGTTCTTTCAGCTGCAAGAAATAGAAATCCATTCAAGCTAACTTAAGTTCAGTTCACCCTTGAACAACACATATGTGAATTGTGTAGGTCCACTTACATGCAGAGTATTTCAATAAACATTTCAGAATTTTTTTTGGAGATTAGTGACAATTTGAAAAAAACATATTATTATATTCTGTATATAATACATATAACATACAAAATGTGTTAATCTATGTTTAAGTTACTGGTAAGGCTTCCAGTCAAGAGTAGGTGATAAATAGTTAAGTTTTTTGGGAATCAAAAATTATATGTGAATTTTTGGTGCACAGGGGCTGCACCCCTAACCTCTGCCTTGTTCAAGGGTCTGCTATAAATCCAAAGGAAATTAGCTAATTTTCTGTCATTTGAGAACTTGAAAGAAACAGGGATTGGGGTCACCTTTATTTCCTCAAAACTTTCAGGTGTTCTATCTCCAATTCCCTTCAGTCTTCCCTTTCTATGCTTATATATTAAGTTATTGATTGTGAATAGTTTCCTTGCCCCCAAGTTCCTCTGTCCATCACCCAATCATGGACCCTATGGCTCTAAGTCCAAATCTGAGAAGACAGAGGGATAAAAGGTATGGACTTGAGGACTTGAGAGGGGGTTGTTGGGGGGAAGGAAGGCAGAGAGGGAGAGATTGACTTTTTTAGGTGTTTATTCACTCGAATACATTCACTCAATATATTTAGAAAAGGTGTATATATCTGTGTTAAATAGGTATGGCCAGAAAAAAGATTCTAAGAGCTGCCTTATGTAGTTAGGGAAACCACATAAATGACACAATAGATCCTTCTAATAACAACACTAAAAATGAACATTATTACAGTTAGTCAACAACTGGATGCTCCTTTTGTGAATCACTGATTTTTTCATGAGGTCAAGAGCTGATTATCAGTAATGGAAAATCCAGAGAAATACCTAATCAGCACCAGTTTTGCCTGGTGACCATATACAGCCCATGAGATTTAGCTGAGGCATGACCACTCCTTAAAAAAACCTTACTATAAAATGAAAATATTAATCAAATCGTGTAAATTCACTTGGAAATCACATCAAAAATACGACTGAGAGAGAACCATCTTTTAAATCCTAGGGAAGTCAAATGACAAAGCAGAGACTGGAAAATTGCATACCAATCTTTTTCACAGAAGTCAGGGATGTGTCCAGTTGCAGATTTATGACACAGAGTAGTGCTTCCCAAAATAACAGGGCCTCTACATCTTCAACGTTATTAGTCAACACTTTCAAGTACAGCCCACTGAAACTACAGCCATCTATAAGGTTACAGCTGAACTGTGGTGACAAGATCTGTCAAACCGGTGGAAAAGCTCCTCAAGTTTCAGCAGCAGCTTTAGAAGCCTTCACTGAGAGAGACGAGTGAGGGGTCAGGAAACAAACAAACAAGAAATTGGACAAGCGAGCCATGTTCTGTTAACATTTTGAACAAGATTGAGATTAGTCACTTTCTAGAAGTGCATTCTATCTAGCCAGCTGAGACTAGCAAGAGCTGCATGTCTGCTTGTCACTGTTCAAAGAACCCCTTTGTTCGGTCCAAAAAGATGTCACAAATCACGGGGACAAACACAAAGAACTTTGACAAGTGGTAAATATGCTCTAGCATAAAATACATAAATAAATAGCCTTACAGTTGAAAAAGGTAGGTCTGTTTAAGATGGATGAAAGATACTATTTTTAATTCCAGATAGTAATTCTTAATAATCAAGCCACATATGAGCTTTTCTACATCTGGAACTACAGTTCTATGTTATTAATCTAGAGCTAAGTATTATGTTCAGTGTTTTAGTTACTTATTGAACACAGTTATGAACGGCTATGACATTTTTTATTGTTACAGCCAAAATTATGTCAAAGTTACAATAGTTCCTTTAAATTTGTGATTTTAAAGACTTATAGCATATTTTGGCTTGAAGGGAAAAGAAAGGAAAAACCACTGTGGATTATCTAAGGACCATTTCTAAGGCAGATGCTCAACAGTAGTTTGAGTTTTATACTGAGGTGTAAATTGAAACCATTTTGGAAGGATAATATTTTGTGTTATTAACCTATATTTTTCTCCTCTCAATATTTACCATCTCTTTCACCCCAGTTCCATGAGAGAATTGGCCTTGTGCTCATCGACTTGAAAGAGGGATCTAGCTGGTCTGAAAACAGAAATTCCCCGCAATTCTCTCTGGCTATCTGTTTCCAAATCATAGGCTCTTAAGAAAATTTAGGCACTTAACAGAACTTGTAAGAAATATAGGACCAGGATACAGAACAGATACTTATGACAAAAACACATGGGGATAACAGCTTACAATCAAATCAAAAGAAATGTCTTGGGGTGGGTGAGGCGTGTGCATGAGAAGAGAGTAGGGGTGTGAGGTGGGCTTGCTGGTAGCACCGCTGAGGGACCAGAAATGGCTGTGTGGGGCATCCAGGCAACAGGACCCAGACAAAACAGCAAAGAAAGATTTCATGTCCTCAGTGTGGAAAATTAACAGCAAAGAGCTACTCGTGATCCTGGTGATGGTCATCTTAGTCGTACCTATGTGAGCAGATGGCTCAAGAACAAAATGAGGATGATGTGGAAGAGTAGACTGAGGACAAGATTTGAAGAATGTGGCCAGACAGGTGCTTGAAACAAACGTTTAACTGCAGAAAATCAAGGAAGTACAATTTATTCCCCATCCAAGGCTGTGGAACACAATTCATATTTGCTTCATAACCTAAGAATCTATTGTATGAGGGAAAGCCAAAGTGATATTGTTCCTTTAATGATTTAAAAATGACAAATCAACATGTTCATAAAATGGTAATGTTGATAAGATACCAGAGGAATAACAAAGGTGTAGGAGCCCCAGTAAACAGCCATATTCTAAGGAGATATACATAATTTGAAAGATCAGTACACTTGATAAACTACTTGAAAATATGTATCAGGGACATATAAAGGTTAACAATTTTCTTACATTGCCTTCTTACATCATTATGCTATGATGCTAAGAATGCATGAAAAAGTAACACTAATATGTGAAAGAAGTACTGAAAATTATGTAGTACTGAAAATTAAGAACTACTGAAAATTATGTCTAAATAGTCAGTAACTAATTATCTCCAGGCAAGTAAAAAAAGCAAGGGAGAGGCAAGAATAATTATAATAAATAAAACCAATAAAGGCTTTTGGATTCATAATATCATTAGAGTCATAAAGTGGCAAGCTCTGCTATAATAACCATCCTTTATATTTAAATAGAGCTTTATAAAATATGATCTATTTACATCTTCAAAAATTGATGAACTATCGAGGACCATGAAGAAAAGTAACAGAAGACTGGGGGGGGGCAGGGAGAAAGAGAGAGAGAGAGAGAGAGAGAGAGAGAGAGAGAGAGAGAGAGATAGTGTGTGTGTGTGTGTGTAGCATTTTAGTGGTCAGGAAAGAAAGAAGTGACAATTGTACAGGGACCTGAGTGGAATGAGAGATGCATCACACAAAGATGCAGTGGAAGAGGGTTTCAGAAAGAGAAAAGTAAATGTCTGATCAGGACTCCACAGAGGCTGAGTCTGGCTATGAGGAAGTAAGCAAGTGATAGGCCACATGGTCAGAGAGGTCATCAGGAAGACTGCTACAGGCCAAACTCAGGAGTTTATATTTTAATCTGATTGTGATAATGAGCCATTGAAGAGCTTCAGGCGGGAAACAAATTCTGAGTTAATTTTCTAAAGGAGGACAGGGACGATGGTACCAAGTGACCACAGCACAGACAGACTGGAAGTGAGGAGACCACTGGAAGCAATAGCCCAGGCGGGAGAGGGCGGTGGGCTTGACTGGGGGGGTAGCAGGGGATCTGAGGAAGGTGGTTGGATTTGGAATGTGTTTGGAAGGGTAGAGTCAACAGCCATTGCCAGTATACTGGAGGGGCTGAGAAGGTGAGGAAATGGGTAGAGGAGACTGTAGTGCCCGTCTGTTGAGCTACAGGAGATTTGGAGGCTGAGGGACAAACTAAGAATTCCCTTTATCTGAATGTTCAGGACGTCTACTGTCATGCCTTTTGTATATTCCAGTGCGTTTAGGAGAATACTCACAGAACTTTTATTGGTTTTTAATTCAGTAGATGTTAAACCTATATTAATAGGTAGTAGGTAGTAATACAGCTTCCCCATCTTGAGAACATCCTTATGTGCATTTGCTTCGGTAAACAGACGTGTGGAACTGTTGTTTCAAGAATTTCCTAGTTGTTTTCTTGAGTGTTCTTTAGTTTACTCACTGACTTTTGGTTTATCTCCTAAGGATTAAGGATCCTCTAACTGTAGCTGTCCTCAGCGTGTTTATTAATACACTAACTCACTGGGGCTTAATAGCCCTTGGCCAGAGTCATGCTCTCCCAGGAAAGAAGGATGGCTGTGCCTGTTTAAATTTTTAAGTCCTTTACTTACATAAAGGAACTCAGATTCACCTCTGAATCTGTTATTTTACCTTACTAACTGTAACTTAGAAACAGGAATGGAAATCTAACATTTCACTTAAGACAAGCAACTTTCCTTCTAAGGAAGAGAGCAGACAAGTTTTAAAATATACCCTATCAACTTTTCCTTAAAATAACTCTTCCTAATGGGAGAAAATACATTTAGACCAAATTTTCCCAAGCACTAGCCATTAGCACACTATCCTTGCATTTTGCCATATCCACATATTACTTAGGTGTAATACTTTCGTACAATCGAGTCACTCTTAAAATAGTTGAATGAACATTCTATATATCTAAACATCTAAAACTATTTACATCACTGTCACACATGGAAATCATGACTATTTGTCATGAATGGAGGTTACGACATAAATATAATTATATTGCTGACTTGGGCTCACTGCTGTGGCACTCTCTCCCTGTTTGAACACAGTGATTCTAAAATGGCTCTTCTCATTTGTCTTTAGTTGATTTGAAAAGCTTCCTCTACTATCATGTGCTCCCAGGAGCTTAGAAGTGTCATTTGAAAATAGATCACAGGAAATATGAAGCTAGGCAGGCTATATACCAGCACCGTGTGGGCTTGCTAACATCAACTTAGAACCTGCTAATGCTTATCAGATCATAGTTGGGAAACACACTAGATCATAAACTCTTCAAGTCAGGTACCCTAAGAAAGAGCTAAATTCACAGTGTGGTCACTTTAAAGATGAATTTTGGCACTGGTTACCTTTGCATTTACTTAACTAGGGAAGTATTTGCTTGGAGTTTTTTGAAAATGCAGGTTGGAATATCTTTTTCAAATAGAAATAACTCCTCTTAGGGGAAGGGAATAAAAAGTTCTGCATAAATGTACCACTATCTTCCGCAGGACCTAAATTATAATTCCCCAGAACTTTGGCACTACCCTTTAGTTAAAAACCTTGAAATCTTCAGAAATTTGAATCCCTCCACAACGCTTACAACACTTTTTTTATTCATGATGTTTTGCTGAATGAATAAGACAAAGGTTAAGATTTCACTCTATGCCTTTTAACAAATTCATATTAACAAATCTGCTCTTGCGCTTTATTTTCTCTTAAAATACACTCTATCCCTTGCTAACTCTTTGTTCATTCCCATCCATTCTCCAAAATCCACCTTGGCTCACCGCCTCTGTGCTGTCTCCTTGACTCCTTTGAATATCTGCAACACCTAATGTCTGGGCAGATCATTTGACAACTTGATAATCTAGTTGAATTACCTTTTATATGTTTATACCTTATCTCAAATTGCATTTGCAGCCACATAATATCTATTATACATCTGCATCTTATTCATTAATTCTTTCTTGCTATACATTTGGAGTGTTTCATACAAACATTCTTTAGCTATGACTTTATAAAGGTACTATGGAGAAGGTGAAACACACAATTAGATCCCACTAGAGAACCAGGGCAATATGCTGGTAGTACAGTGGGCTAGGTATACAGAGAAATCCCTCCCAGTTTAGAAAACCTAAAGAGGCTGGATTTAAAAAAATATTTTTAAAGTATTGTTAGAAACATATTTTTAGCACAGCACCTCTCAATTTATAGATTTATAGGCTAGTCATATTTTAGGTGTTCAAAACCCAAGTATGGTGCCTACTGTATTGAACAGTGTAGTTTTATACTTTATAATTGTGGTGGAATATGGGTGTTTATTATTTTTTAAGCTGTATACACTTTATCTATCATTTGTACATCACCTTATTTTTAGATATAAAGAAAACATCTTAACATTTAGATTCCACTTACAAATGAAATTTTTTTCTAACTTCTATTTGCATTAATATTATTGTTCTACTCCCCCTCTCTCCCTCCTTCCTTTCTTCCTCTCCCTTCCTACCTTCCTTCCCTCCTTCCTCTGTCTCCCCAGCTCTCTCCTCCCTCCTTCACCTCTCACAGGTTCTCACATCCTTTGTATTACATCTTTTATTATGAATGATTTTGATACATTTCTTGGATCTGCTATTCTCAGGCCCTTCAGGAAAGTTCTTTTGTTTACCTGGCACAAAACAAATTCATCATCAACTAAGTATGGGCTAATTTTCTTTTTTTAATGACATGGCTCCAAATAGGTATTCTTGAAAAACATATTTTTTCAACTTGATTAAAATATCACTTTAAAAGTTGAATAATAACAAGCAGTGTCTGTGTGAGTATCTGTAACCATGATAGTAAAGAGTATTTTAAGTAGGAAACTGTTAAGAGAAAACAGAATGCTAGTATATTGAACATAACAAAGGCACTTTCTTTATTGCCCATATCCATTTTAGGCTCAGCTTGTGCAAATGTTCATGAATAGTCCAGACTTGTGAGGATATGTATGCGGAAGCAACATGTAGGAGCAAGACTGGTAGAATAGAACTGAGGTTGGCAAATCTTTGCTCTTATGTCAGATTAGTACAGCAGCCTAGGGGGCAAATCCAGTAAGCTGCCTGTTTGTGTGAAGAATAGTTTTTACATTATTAAATAGCTGAAAAAAACAAAAGAAGAATAATATCCTATGACACATTGAAAACTATGTAAAACTCCAATTCCAGTGTCCGTAAAGTTTTATTTGTATACAACTACATACCTTCATTTGTGTATTGTCTGTGGCTGCTTTTGTCATACAGTTAGTGTTAAATAGTTGCAAGAAACTATATGCCCCACAAAGCCTAAAATTCTTGCTATTTCATTATTTAAGTAAAACATCACCCATTCCTGACTTAAACCACCATTTTGCCCAGATGATGATCAATTTTCCATATAATGACAAAATAATACAATATAAACTCTGAATGATAGAAACCCTTATTTAAAAAACTATGGCAAAGTGATAAGTGGCAGTTATGTGAGTTTATTTTTCAGGTTCATGCTTTGAGCTAGTGACAGTCATCTTGGATTTGCCCAATTCAGAGGAAGGAGAGACCAGACTGGTCACAGCCCTGCCATCACCTAACCGTGGCAATGACCTTGCGGGCTTCAGAACCTCTAGGAACCTCTGTTCTATAAAGTAAAAGGATAAATTTAGATTATTGCCATGGTCCTTACTAGTTTTATAACTAGTTTTGGAGAGAATTAGTTAAGAAAGAAGTAGTCAAAAATAACAGTTGGTCTACCAACATTGATATCAACTAGATCAGTTTAGAGACCTGGCTCTATGTCTATACAGTGGGACAAGAACTTAACAAGCCTGGTGTATGTTCAATGAGATTAACTGCTTAGTAGAGAGTTAGCACTTGAATATAAAATAAATCTGCTGAGAGCTGAGCTGAAATGCAAACATCACTGAGGCTGTGATCCCTATTCCTCTGGTCATGGCCTCACAGGGGCTGAGGCAGACAAGTCACTGTCTTGACAGCAAGTGGAGATGTTCCCCAGCCAAGCACAGACCCCTCAACAGAATGACTGCAATATGCTTTCTTTTTTGCTGCCACGTGGATGGAAACAGTGAATTTCAGTCTCTGATTCCTAACATTGCTGTTTTTTAAAACTCCAAAGCAATTGCCAGGTGAAAAGGAATCAAGTGACCTCTGACCTCTCCATAGCTGGTGCTGTATCACCCACAGGAATGGTTAAACCATGGATGGTTTCTGAGCAAAGCTGTTTAGACAAAACATTTCACAACAAAGACAGTATTTTGAACATACTAATGTATCAGTGAAGAATAGCATTAATTAAAATAAGATTGTCACGACCCAAGTAATTTTTCCCCTCAATTTTTAATGAATGGAGTAATAATCCAAGAGCAATCAGCACTTAAAAGCACTAAAGTTCCTTTCTAAGTAAGTAATTTGGATAAGAATACATCCATCACCTTAGCAACAACACATTCCAGAATTGCCTATGATTGACACTGGCATAACATTCTAATAAAATCAGCTATTTTTTCAAATACTTTGGCTGAAGATGGGCCAAACCAGAGGAAAAGGATTTCAGGGAGATCAATAAATTCAAGGGGAATCTCAGACTAGAACTGATTCATCATAAAAACATTTTTTATTATTTTTACCTTATTTCTGCATATGCTGATTCATAGACACCCCTCACTACTTGCCAAACTTCAATCAAGAAGAAAATATTTAAACAAGATGGAGGAGTTAAAGAGAGCAATAACAAAGGCCTTACAAAATTATATACTTGGATGAATCGTACTGAATTACCCACCTTTCCTCAGTTTTTTCACCACTCTGAGTCCTACAAAGAAAGTGGGCAATAAATTTAATTACCAAGCAACGTTTTCAATCACATACCTCAAACTATTCAACATCAGAGTGAAGTTTTCCCAGGTATTTTGTGATTGGTCTACCTCAATATCGATATGATAGTTTGGGAAAAAAGGAAATACTCCCAAGTTGGAGAAATGTATCAGCTGTGGCATACAAATCCGTTCTATGTGGTGTTTAATGTCATACACAAATGTTTCCTGCAGATCAAAAGTTTACATACTAATCTGGAATCAGAAAAATTCCTGAAATAACCTACAGAATTAACAAATACAACCATTTTCTTTTTTGTCTTCTAAGTCTTTTTAAAAGCAGTGTATTCAGCAAGGAACACTATAAATAATAATCCAAAGAAGATTAGAAATTCTTCTTTAAGTCCCAATGAGCAGACCTAAACTAATTTTTCTGCCCTCATGCTACATCAGAAATGTATTAATTAGATGATTACAAAGAAAACAAGCAGTTACAGTATTTTGCATACCAAAACACCCTAAAGGGTTTCACAGCCTTATGGTAAATGCAGAGGAGTTTTTATAAAAAGAGCAGCTTAAAAAATTATTCACACCACTTTCATTTATAGTACTGAAATGACTGATTAGTTGCCAAGTTCTATTTATAGAGAATTCTCTTCAAGCAGCTCAAAGTATTTTATAGATCTAATTGATCTTTGCCATTTTACAGATGTTAAAGTTATTAATAAAATTAGAATCTCCACAGAACAAAAATAAAAGTCAAGAGAAGCAAACTAAGTTAGCTGAGTAAGGTGGAGCTCAGGAGAGCAGTCAGTTGTATTCTGTCTCCTCAGCCACATTCTATATTGTTTTAAAATAGATTTGGGGCCAGTAGAAAGTAACCCGCAATTCTCAGTCTGCAAGGCAAATATATAAATATATATGCTTTATATATTTTAACAGCTTTATTGAAGTATAATTGATACACAAAAAACTGCACATAGTTATTGCATACAATTTGATGAATTTGGACAGTCATCTTTAACAATTAAAAAAAAGAACAGCACATATGGTCCAACAGTTTAGTCAAAATCCCATATTACAAAAAAACTGACCTTCACCACCTTTCATAGGGATCTTAGTATTGAAAAATTTTGAGGGATCAATTATTCCATTAGTTTATTTTCATTCATTCATTACTGTATATCTAGCACCTATTATGCTCCAGGCAATGAACAAGGCACTGTAGTTTAAATAATCAGCCAAACAAACATGGCTTTATCTACATTGAGCTTCTGATTATAATCTTATTAAAATAGGCTAAATTAAAATAACTGCCCCCCTGATTTTATACACATTTGTAGAAGAGTCCACACTTTCCCTAAGTAATTCATCCCAACATTAAAGCTTTCAATGGACAGAAAATTCTTCCATCTGACATAAAGCTTTCATTTTGTAAATCTACTCATTTCTTGGTGGACATTTTATGGATATGAGGATTAGCTCAATATGTAAAGGTTAGTCATAGGCTCCTAGAGTATTATTTAATTTTTCCCCAACCTCCTCTTCTCTGGATATCAGTTTCCTTCTTCTGGTTATTATTGTTAACTTCTAGATAATCTGGTTTTTTTCTGGAATTTTCATCATATCACAATGACTTGTTCTTCTAAGACATTGATAATGCATGTATATGTGAGGCTATAATCATACATAATACAGAGGGATCCTGCTCTCCTCATGTGATGTTTAGACTGGTAGAGTAATCATTTCTCCCTTGTGGATAAAACATAGAGATTAACTCATACATTTTATAATCTAAACTCTCCTATTCATTATGGTTTACTCTGTTCTCCTTTATATATGGTATCCATTCTAATATATGTACCATATAAAATAATATTTAATACATTGAAAAAGACATAGAACAATGTATTGTGCTAAATTTAGTACAATGTGTCACTGGTGAGTTATACTTAACTAAATCTATGTTAAGCTAGAAATTGGACTCTTTGGGTCCAAAAGATTTTTACCATTAGGTTCAGAATGAACTGCCCCTTTACAGGATTTATGACATCAGCTGTCAATCTCAACTAAATCATCTTTGAAAGTAACATGTACCTCATGGATTTGTTGTAAGGTTTAAATGAGATGGTTAAATCTAAGCACCTACAATAGGGTAGAAATACAATAAATGTTAAGTTTTCTTTCTTCTCTCTGGGAGTAAGATGACAGTCAGGTGTGAACTTACCTAGTCATTTTGTCATTTGGGTTAGATTTCTGCAGTTTTGCTGATGCGTACAGTAGAAATTCCCAGGCTCAGAGAAGAATAAAAGAAAGGGGATAGAGTTGTTTTAAAATAGCTGTTTTTACTGTTCCTTCATCAGTGATGACAACAGGTATATTAAATTTTGGGGGATGACATCACATTTAGAGTTTAGGAAGTATATAATGATATGCCTCAAGATTCATGTTAGTAAGAGAAGGAGCTGTGCTATACTCTCATGAGTCAAAGTATTACTTGACTTGGAAAGAGTTTAGTTGAAATTATTTTTTAATTTTCTATAAAATGGCATTGAATAATGCAAAGTTTTGCTCAAGTTAACTAATTGACCCAGATATTCCTCTCATTTTTTACCAGCTTTTCTCCAATTGTGAGAAAGTTCTTAGATTTGTGGTATCTTGGAAAGAGAAAACAGAACAGAGTAAAACAGAATCAGTTTTCAGTCCTGGTTCTACCATTTACTGATTGAATGGTATCAGGGAAGTTACCCGAACTTTTAGAGACTTGTCTCCATAAACTATGGAAAATATTTACCTTACTTTTTGGTTATTGAAAAGGTTGAATGTGAATGCATATAAAGGACTTAACACTGGGTCCCTGGTCTTCTATACCAGGCACTAAAGAATCATTGTTTTACTGCCCTTAATATAATACTAAATATTTATTTAGAACAAGTGCCACATCTCAAATGCATTGCTAAATGGTGCGTGTTACCAACCTAGCTCAGTGCTTCTTCAAGTTGAATGGCTCAACTTCTTTCATAATACTGCTATCAGAATAACAATGAAAGGTTTGCTCTTAAATATTTTCCATGTCTCCTCAATTACGAAGCACAAAGAGATCACTCACAAAAGGACTCTAACATAAGCAAGTTCTTATTTTGAACAATGAATGCAGATTGAAGTACATTTCCCTTTCATTCCTTATAGCCAAGAATAATAGCAGAACCATGAGAAATTCTAGAGTAGATTATTTTGTTTGGCAACCAGTCATCCTTGACCAGCCTTTAAAATTATGAAGGACACAGAATTAACAAGCCAATGTCACTCCTATTTTGACACACAAATCAAATTTAGGAGATGCTGACAGCTAAATTTTCCATTTGCCATCATTTCTTATCCACCTCCAAAGCATTTCTTGTTTCTATCTCCTCTTCTGCATTTTGTGCTCACTGCCCTACTTTGGGTCCCTCATAATCTTCTGCCTGCATGTGCCAAATTGAGGAGCATTTTTACCTGGCTTCTCAGTTATTTATATTCATCCTTTCTAATCCAGTTTTTTTTTTAATATTGCTGATGGTAGACCAAGCTTTCTATTAAAATCAGATCATGGCAGATATTGTGTGGCTATTCAAAATTTTTCAGTAGCTTTCTTCAGTAGATTCACAACTGGATGTCAGTGTAATAAGAGAACCATAACTTGATGAGCCAAGACCAGACAAGAAGGGAGTCTGAGAAAAATAAGCCTAGTATTACATGGTTTACGTCGTTTGATAATTTCTCGGTGGAGTACCCAGCAGAAAGCAGTGGCTAACGGTTAAGAAATGAGAAGAACATGAGGCAGTTTCACAATGTGGAGAGGATAGTAATTGGCGTTTAGAGCCTGCTACTTAGGAGGCATCCTGGTGAACATGCCAGACTCTCCCCTGAGATTCCCGAAGGGCTGCACCCGAGGAGGCAGGGCAGCTAGAAACAGAGCAGGGATCACAGAAATGGCAAATACCCACGTCAGCTGAATCCCTGATGAGGCTGGATTGACCTGCTTTTTCTAATGACCATCCAGATGAAAATGAAAATCCTCTCCAGAAAAAGAAAACATTAGCCAGAACTTCTAAAATGTTTCCATATATAATAGTCAAAAGTCAACGCTACTAGGCATGCAAGAAACAGGCTCCAGTGAAACATGAATAAAATGATAGAAACAGACTTATGGGTGGGCTGGAGAGTAGAATTATAAGACATAAACTTTAAATAACTGTGATCAGTATGTTCAAGAAAACAGAGAACAAGGACAAAATGTCAGTGCTGTTCTACCCATACCTGATCCTGTCTCAGTGTTGTCAATCTCAGTGAATGGCACCACTACCTATTGAGGCCAGACCTCCCAGAGTCATCTTGGACCACTACCTTTCCCTCAGTCCCCAAATCCAGTCTGTCAGGAAGTCCAGCTGAGCCTCCCTCAAGTATACATCTCTTACTGTCTACCTCCACTCTCCACAGCTGCTCCTTGTCTGAGCCAGCATCACCTCGCACCTGGGTTCCTCACCATAGCCTCCTACTGGTCTTCATGAATCCATTCTTATGGCCTTACAATGTATTCTTCACATTTCAGTCACACTGAATTGTATTTTTAAAGTCAGATCATGCTACCCTTCTATTTAAGGCACTCCAACGGCAGCACTTTTTACTATGAGTAAAACTGAAACCATTTATCATCACTGGCAAGGTCCTACATCATTTGGCTGTATCCTCATTCTTCTATTTCTGTGGTTCTCAGCGCGGAGGGAATTGGCAATATCTGAGACTTTTTTGGTCATCAGAACTGGAAGTGACATGGGGGGTGCTCCTGGCATCTAACAGGTAGGGGCCAGGGATGCTTCTGAACATACTGTGACTCAGAGGACAGCTCCTCGCAAGGAAGAACTGTCTGACCCGACCCCAAATTTCAATAGAGCCGGATTTGATGAAACTTCATCTAATGTGAAATTCCATCAGTAGCTAATTTACACGAGGTCACCTGCTCTCTTTTCCTTCTAGAACAAGCCCAACCCATGCTCACCTCTGAGCCTTCTGACCTTGCTATTTCCTCCACCTGGAATGCTCTTCCTTCTGACCTTCACAAGGTCATCATCTACATGGCTTATCATCTACATCATTTAGGTCTTGAGAAATACAACATTTCCTCATACAGGGCTTCTGTGGCTGTCCTTTCTAAAATAGGGCCTCTATTGCTTTCAATCACTCCTCCAATAACCCTTTTCTTAATCCATGACTTACTTTTGTGCATTTTTTTATTGTCTGCTCCCCCACTAAAATGTGAGCTCAATGAATGCACATACTGCCTCCATTTTATTTATTCCCATATTCCCAGTGCTGACCTCTTACTAAACAGTTAGAAGTTATTTACTGAATAAATTACCAAATCAAGATTGTCAACATAAGTCTTCACTGACTTGACAAAAATTGCAGCTCAATTGCATTTCAGTTCTCACACTTGATCTGTACCCAGTGGGTAGTCATTCCTCTGAGTTTTTCTCCTTTTTATTTATCCTTCTCAGAATTCAAGGGTCCTTAGAACTTAGTCACATCCTCTACCATAGACTGAGCATCCATTACAGGCAAGGAATTGTTCCAGGCCTAACCTGCGACATAGATGGCACATTCCAATTCCATGGAGGAGGAGACAGGTGAGGACAGTTTAACAACACTCCTGAAAGGACACAGCAAGTCATTTTGAAATAGGCAGATAAATAAGAATTTCACTGTAGCCATTAATTTCACACAAATGAACACATTTTTTTTTAGGTTGAATGGAACTGAATTTTCACCAGCATCTCAGTATAATTTTCCTATCAGGAACAACCAGAATGGCATTATGTGGACACACTATGATTTGTCCATTTGGCATACTGTTTGCAGACATTGTCCATTTATATTGATCATGCTCCATTACTGACAAAAGTGGCCCACCTAAAATTCAAGAATAACTTAGGTCTATTAGAAATGAACAAGAATATTAGCAATGTAAATGATGTCTCTGAGTATGTTGTGAACAGAATAAAATTGCTTATTTCCTATTTAATCCTCCTGTTGTTAATATAATCTAAATACTTTCTATATGCCTTATAAAATGTACATGGTTGTGCATATAACAGAGAATCGTTTATTGTCTTCCTTATTCATACATAAATCCACGTATTCTGTTGCTGTCATGAAGAGGAGACGGAGGCAACTTTATCTCCCAAGAAACATTCACCCATGTCTGGAGGCAATTTTGGTTTCACAGCTGGTCAGAGGGTACCACTGTTATCTGGCGGGTGAAGGCCAGAGATGCTGCCAAACATCCTACAATATGCACAGGGCATCCTCCACAACAAAGAATTCTCCAGCCCCAAATGTCCATAGTGCTGTGCTGAGGTTTAAAAACCCAGGTTCATTCATAAGTCCAAAGTGCCTATATAAGCCCCTAAATAAATTCCAACCAAACAGAAGTTTGAGTCAGTTTTCTGAAGCTTGAAACCTGGATTCTTCTGTGTGATGCATGGCTTTTGACCATCTCTTCCTGAAACAAATCAGATTCACCTAGATTTCAAATCTGTTGAATCAAGTCACCCTCCTTCTTATTGACTTCTACAAATGCCAAGCAACTGTGCTATCAGGCCACCTTGCCATGTATGTTGACATTTTGCAGATATGAGCTGGTCTCAAATCTTCAGAAATTATATGAGGGCTTCATCAAGAGCATATAGGACATGCTTTGCCTTTAAGTTTTGGAATAAACTCCCTGCCTTTCTTTGAACGAAAAAGGAGGCTAATAAATATCTTACTTAGAGGGGCGACTCTAGGATCACACCCATATTTTTAAATTTTCATGATAAACTGTCTTTTTTTAGCTTCCATATTTTAAAACATAACATTCATACCAAAAGGCACACATATGAGGGTGCGGCTAAAGGAAATTTCAAACAGTGAACACACTAGTGTAATCCCTAACCAAACCAAGAAATAGAAAATCAGGATGAGGCAAGTCCCTTCTATCCCCCTCATAGTCCCCTCCACCTTCTTGCCCAAAACTAACTCCTATTATGACGACTACCCTCACAGATTAGTTTTGCTTATCTTGGTACTTTGTATAAATGGAATAAGATATATATTATTTTATGAATGATATATAATATTGAATCTATATCATTGTACATAATAGTAATACATGTATTTTCATTGCTGTATGGTATCCCATTGTATGACTATGCCACAATTTATCCATTCTATTATCATTGATCGGTATTTTAACTGTTTTCAGTTTATGGTTATAAACAGAGATGCTTTAAATGTTTGTTCCTGTCTGTGATCTTTGGTGTGTGTATAAAGATACATATAATATATATATGTATGTATATACATTTCTGTCAGTACATGTTGAGTTTTAGAAGATACTGCCAAATGGTTTATAAAAAAGAGTATAACAGGGGGCGGAGCCAAGATGGCGGCGTGAGTAGAGCAGTGGAAATCTCCTCCCAAAAACACATAGAGCTATGAAAATATAACAAAGAAAAATCTTCCTAAAATAGAGACCACAGGACACAGGACAACATCCAGACCACATCCACACCTGCAAGAACCCAGCGCCTTGTGAAGGGGGTAAGATACAAGCCCCAGCCCGGCGGGACCCGAGCGCCCCTCCCCCCGGCTCCCGGCGGGTGGAGAGAAACCGGAGCGGTTTTTTTTTTTTTTTTTTTTGGCGAGCGCTTTTTGGAAGCCTTAGAGGGACGGGCCCCCGTTGCTGGGGAGGCAGGGTGGCGGGACCGGTGAGGAGGTGCCTGGGAACGGCGCCGGAGGACAAAGAATATCCCGCGTTTCTCCCTGCGAGACCTGGGGGCGGGTGCCTGAGACCGGTGCCTGAGGACGGAGGAGGTCGCGCGTTTTTCCCCTTTTTTTTTTTTCACTTTTTGGCGAGCGCTTTTTGGAAGCCTTGAAGGGACGGGGACCCCAGTGCTAGGGAGGCACGGTGGCGGGACTGGTGAGTGGGTGGCTGGGACCGGCGCCTGAGGACAAAGAATATCCCCCGTTTTTCCCTGCGGGACCGGTGGGCGGGTGCCTGAGACCGGCACTTGAGGACAGAGGAAATCGCGCATTTTTCCCCTTTTTTTTTTCTCTTTTCTGCGAGTGCTTTTTGGAAGCCTAAAAGGGACAGGGACCCCGGTGCTAGGGAGGCAGGGCGGTGGGACTGGTGAGCGGGTGCCTGGGACCGGCACCTGAGGACAAAGAATATCCCGCATTTTTCCCTGTGGGACCGGTGGGTGGGTGCCTGAGACCAGCACCTGAGGACGAAAGAAATCGCGCGTTTTTCCCCTTTTTTTCTCTCTTTTTGCCGAGTGCTTTTTGGAAGCCTTGAAGGGACAGGGACCCCGGTGCTAGGGAGGCAGGGCGGCGGGACTGGTGAGCGGGTGCGTGGGACCAGTGCCTGAGGACAAAGAATATTGAGCGTTCCTTCCCTGCGGGACCGGTGGGTGGGTGCTTTTTGGAAACCTTGAAAGGACAGGGACCCTGGTGCTAGGGAGACAGGGCAGCAGGACCAGTGAGCGGGTGCCTGGGACCGGCACCTGAGGACAAAAAAAAAAAAAAAAAAAATCGCTTGTTTTTTCCTTTTTTTTCCTTTTTTTTTCTCTTTCTTTCTGTTTCCTCTCTCATTTTGCTGTTGTTGTTTTGGTTTGGAGAGTGCTTTTTGGAAATCTTAAAGGGGCAGGACAGGTCACTTAGACCAGAAGCAGGGAATCTGGGGATCTCTGGGCACTCTAACCCCCTGGGCAGCAGGGAGCACAGAGGCCCCTTACGGAGATAAATAGTCTCCTGGCTGCTCGCCCTCCAACGGGGCTCCACCATTTTGGAGGAACAGCCCCAGCCAGGCCAAGCCCACAGCAACAGCGGAGATAAACCCCAAAGCAACTGGGCAGGAAGCAGAAGCCCTGTCTGCGCACAGCTGCCCAGCACAAGCCACTAGAGGTCGCTATTCTCCCAGGAAAAGGCTACAAACCAACAAGAAGGGAAGCTCTTCCAGCGGTCACTTGTACCAGCTCTGCAAACTATCTCTATCACCATGAAAAGGCAAAACTACAGGCAGACAAAGATCACAGAGACAACACCTGAGAAGGAGACAGACCTAACTAGTCCTCCTGAAAAAGAATTCAAAATAAAAATCATGAACATGCTGACAGAGATGCAGAAAAAAATGCAAGAGCAATGGGATGAGATGCAGAGAAAAATGCAAGAGCAGTGGGATGAAGTCCGGAAGGAGATCACAGATGTCAGGAAAGAGATCACAGAAGTGAAACAATCCCTGGAAGGATTTATAAGCAGAATGGATAAGATGCAAGAGGCCATTGAAGGAATAGAAGCCAGAGAACAGGAACGTATAGAAGCTGACATAGAGAGAGATAAAAGGATCTCCAGGAATGAAACAACACTAAGAGAAATATGTGACCAATACAAAAGGAAAAACATTCGTATTATAGGGATACCAGAAGAGGAAGAAAGAGGAAAAGGGATAGAAAGTGTCTTTGAAGAAATAATTGCTGAAAACTTCCCCAAACTGGGGGAGGAAATAATCGAACAGACCATGGAATTATACAGAACCCCCAACAGAAAGGATCCAAGGAGGACAACACCAAGACACATAATAATTAAAATGGCAAGGATCAAGGACAAGGAAAGAGTTTTAAAGGCAGCTAGAGAGAAAAAGGTCACCTATAAAGGAAAACCAATCAGGCTAACATCAGACTTCTCAACAGAAACCCTACAGGCCAGAAGAGAATGGCATGATATACTTAATGCAATGAAACAGAAGGGCCTTGAACCAAGGATACTGTATCCAGCACGACTATCATTTAAATATGATGGTGGGATCAAACAATTCCCAGACAAGCAAAAGCTGAGGGAATTTGCTTCCCACAAACCACCTCTACAGGGCATCCTACAGGGACTGCTCTAGATGGGAGCACCCCTAAAAAGAGCACAGAACAAAACACACAACATATGAAGAATGGAGGAGGAGGAATAAGAAGGGAGAGAAGAAAAGACTCTCCAGACAGTGTATATAACAGCTCAATAAGCGAGCTAAGTTAGGCAGTAAGATACTAAAGAAGCTAACCTTGAACCTTTGGTAACCACGAATCTAAAGCCTGCAATGGCAATAAGTACATATCTTTCAATAGTCACCCTAAATGTAAATGGACTTAATGCACCAATCAAAAGACATAGAGTAATAGAATGGATAAAAAAGCAAGACCCATCTATATGCTGCTTACAAGAAACTCACCTTAAACCCAAAGATAAGCATAGACTAAAAGTCAAGGGATGGAAAAACATATTTCAGGCAAACAACAGTGAGAAGAAAGCAGGGGTTGCAGTACTAATATCAGACAAAATAGACTTCAAAACAAAGAAAGTAACAAGAGATAAAGAAGGCCACTACATAATGATAAAGGGCTTAGTCCAACAAGAGGATATAACCATTCTAAATATATATGCACCCAATACAGGAGCACCAGCATATGTGAAGCAAATACTAACAGAACTAAAGAGGGAAATAGACTGCAATGCATTCATTGTAGGAGACTTCAACACACCACTCACCCCAAAGGATAGATCCACCGGGCAGAAAATAAGTAAAGACACACAGGCACTGAACAACACACTAGAACAGATGGACCTAATAGACATCTATAGAACTTTACATCCAAAAGCAACAGGATATACATTCTTCTCAAGTGCACATGGAACATTCTCCAGAATAGACCACATACTAGCTCACAAAAAGAGCCTCAGTAAATTCCACAATATTGAAATTCTACCAACCAATTTTTCAGACCACAAAGGTATGAAAGTAGAAATAAATTCTACAAAGAAAACAAAAAGGCTCACAAACACATGGAGGCTTAACAACATGCTACTAAATAATCAATGGATCAATGAACAAATCAAAATAGAGATCAAGGAATATATAGAAACAAATGACAACAACAACACTAAGCCCCAACTTCTGTGGGATGCAGCGAAAGCAGTCTTAAGAGGAAAGTATATAGCAATCCAGGCACACTTGAAGAAGGAAGAACAATCCCAAATGAATAGTCTAACATCACAATTATTAAAACTGGAAAAAGAAGAACAAATGAGGCCTAAAGTCAGCAGAAGGAGGGACATAATAAAGATCAGAGAAGAAATAAAGAAAATTGAGAAGAATAAAACAATAGCAAAAATCAACGAAACCAAGAGCTGGTTCTTTGAGAAAATAAACAAAATAGATAAGCCTCTAGCCCAACTTATTAAGAGAAAAAGAGAGTCAACACAAATCAACATAATCAGAAATGAGAATGGAAAAATCACGACAGACTCCACAGAAATACAAAGAATTATTAAAGACTACTATGAAAACCTATATGCCAACAAGCTGGAAAACCTAGAAGAAATGGACAACTTCCTAGAAAAATACAACCTCCCAAGACTGACCAAGGAAGAAACACAAAAGTTAAACAAACCAATTACAAGCAAAGAAATTGAAACAGTAATCAAAAAACTACCCAAGAACAAAACCCCGGGGCCGGACGGATTTACCTCGGAATTTTATCAGACACACAGAGAAGACATAATACCCATTCTCCTTAAAGTGTTCCACAAAATAGAAGAAGAGGGAATACTCCCAAACTCATTCTATGAAGCCAACATCACCCTAATACCAAAACCAGGCAAAGACCCCACCAAAAAAGAAAATTACAGACCAATATCCCTGATGAATGTAGATGCAAAAATACTCAATAAAATATTAGCAAACAGAATTCAACAGTATATCAAAAGGATCATACACCATGACCAAGTGGGGTTCATCCCAGGGATGCAAGGATGGTACAACATTCGAAAATCCATCAACATCATCCACCACATCAACAAAAAGAAAGACAAAAACCACATGATCATCTCCATAGATGCTGAAAAAGCATTTGACAAAATTCAACATCCATTCATGATAAAAACTCTCAGCAAAATGGGAATAGAGGGCAAGTACCTCAACATAATAAAGGCCATATATGATAAACCCACAGCCAGCATTATACTGAACAGCGAGAAGCTGAAAGCATTTCCACTGAGATCGGGAACCAGACAGGGATGCCCACTCTCCCCACTGTTATTTAACATAGTACTGGAGGTCCTAGCCACGGCAATCAGACAAAACAAAGAAATACAAGGAATCCAGATTGGTAAAGAAGAAGTTAAACTGTCACTATTTGCAGATGATATGATACTGTACATAAAAAACCCTAAAGACTCCACTCCAAAACTACTAGAACTGATATCGGAATACAGCAAAGTTGCAGGATACAAAATCAACACACAGAAATCTGTAGCTTTCCTGTACACTAACAACGAATCAATAGAAAGAGAAATCAGGAAAACAATTCCATTCACCATTGCATCAAAAAGAATAAAATACCTAGGAATAAACCTAACCAAGGAAGTGAAAGACTTATACTCTGAAAACTACAAGTCACTCTTAAGAGAAATTAAAGGGGACACTAATAAATGGAAACTCATCCCATGCTCATGGCTAGGAAGAATTAATATCGTCAAAATGGCCATCCTGCCCAAAGCAATATACAGATTTGATGCAATCCCTCTCAAATTACCAGCAACATTCTTCAATGAATTGGAACAAATAATTCAAAAATTCATATGGAAACACCAAAGACCCCGAATAGCCAAAGCAATCCTGAAAAAGAAGAATAAAGTAGGGGGGATCTCACTCCCCAACTTCAAGCTCTACTACAAAGCCATAGTAATCAAGACAATTTGGTACTGGCACAAGAATAGAGCCACAGACCAGTGGAACAGATTAGAGACCCCAGAAATTAACCCAAATATATATGGTCAATTAATATTTGATAAAGGAGCCATGGACATACAATGGCAAAATGACAGTCTCTTCAACAGATGGTGCTGGCAAAACTGGACAGCTACATGTAGGAGAATGAAACTGGACCATTGTCTAACCCCATATACAAAGGTAAACTCAAAATGGATCAAAGACCTGAATGTAAGGCATGAAACCATTAAACTCTTGGAAAAAAACATAGGCAAAAACCTCTTAGACATAAACATGAGTGATCTCTTCTTGAACATATCTCCCCGGGCAAGGAAAACAACAGCAAAAATGAGCAAGTGGGACTACATTAAGCTGAAAAGCTTCTGTACAGCGAAAGACACCATCAATAGAACAAAAAGGAACCCTACAGTATGGGAGAATATATTTGAAAATGACAGATCCGATAAAGGCTTGACGTCCAGAATATATAAAGAGCTCACACGCCTCAACAAACAAAAAACAAATAACCCAATTAAAAAATGGGCAGAGGAACTGAACAGACAGTTCTCCAAAAAAGAAATACAGATGGCCAAGAGACACATGAAAAGATGCTCCACATCGCTAATTATCAGAGAAATGCAAATTAAAACTACAATGAGGTATCACCTCACACCAGTAAGGATAGCTGCCATCCAAAAGACAAACAACAACAAATGTTGGCGAGGCTGTGGAGAAAGGGGAACCCTCCTACACTGCTGGTGGGAATGTAAATTAGTTCAACCATTGTGGAAAGCAGTATGGAGGTGCATCAAAATGCTCAAAACAGACCTACCATTTGACCCAGGAATTCCACTCCTAGGAATTTACCCTAAGAACGCAGCAATCAAGTTTGAGAAAGACAGATGCACTCCTATGTTTATCGCAGCACTATTTACAATAGCCAAGAATTGGAAGCAACCTAAATGTCCATCTGTAGATGAATGGATAAAGAAGATGTGGTACATATACACAATGGAATACTACTCAGCCATAAGAAGTGGAAAAATCCAACCATTTGCAGCAACATGGATGGAGCTGGAGAGTATTATGCTCAGTGAAATAAGCCAAGCGGAGAAAGAGAAATACCAAATGATTTCACTCATCTGAGGAGTATAGGAACAAAGGAAAAACTGAAGGAACAAAACAGCAGCAGAATTACAGAACCCAAAAATGGACTAACAGGTACCAAAGGGAAAGGAACTGGGGAGGATGGGTGGGCAGGGAGGGATAAGGGGGGGGAAGAAGAAGGGGGGTATTAAGATTGGCATGCATGGGGGGGAGGGAGAAAGGGGAGAGTGGGCTGCACAACACAGAGAGGACAAGTAGTGACTCTACCACATTTTGCTAAGCTGATGGACAGTAACTGTAATGTGGTTGTTAGGGGGGACCTGATATAGGGGAGAGCATAGTAAACATAGTATTCTTCAGGTAAGTGTAGATTAAAAATTTTAAAAAAAAGAGAAAGAAAGAAAGAAAAGGGGGATTACTCCTTAACAGGATAAAACTATTGGTAAATCAAAGATCAACGCATGCTTTAAATATCCTTAATGTTGATCACTTAAAGGGTGTCAGATGATCAGCTATGGAGGTACTCTTTTCTGATAATATTCCTTTCTCTTAATTAAAAAAAAAAAAAAAAAAGCAGTTACTGTGTGCTGACCTCCAATGAGTTCTGCACAGTGGTATAGAGGGCATGTCAAAGTGTGGGCAAAGGGTCTGTTTGTTTCTACGCAGAAGATCAAGGCCTAGCTTGGATACCCAGAAAATGAACTAAGATACGATATGAGGAGGAGCTTCCGGCATCAGCACTCTCTGGAGGACTCGTGCCGGGGGATGATCATCAAAAAGCCTCCACAGGGATCCGGACGATGCTGCGGTTGTGGCTGCATCCAGCCCACCGTCTCCTGGACTTGCCATAAGAAGGAGGAGGGAGATGTCTAGGCTGGCATGTGCATACAGTGAGACAACGAATTTGACTGGATCTGTACTGTTGGAACTCAACCAGGAGTTGGGAGGGGTGCAAGTTGTAGCACCCCAAAATCTCATGACTATAGACTATCTATGGTTAAAAGAACTTATGGGATGTGAACAGATCCCAGAAATGGGCTGCTTTAATTTGTCTGATGGTTCAAGTACAGTTGGAAAATATCCATCATATCATAGATAAATTTTCACAAATGCCTAGGGTGCCTAAATGGTTTTCTTGGCTTCACTGGAGATGGCTGGTAATTATAGATTTGCTTTGTTTATGTCACCGTATTCCTATTATGTTAATATGTGTGTGCAAATTAGTTAGTAGTTTAAAACCTATACATACTTAAGGTACTATACAAGAAGATATGTCAAAGAAATAATCAATCCTCCCAAGTTCCCTTCATATGCTACATCTATAGCTTTTCTTCTTCCTTCCTAATTACAAACCTTAAATAGAATTCGTGCCTCATATCGAATTTACCGAGTATCATAATTCCTCCAGGTGGTAAAGATACCTCGAGACAAGTGCTGGGCATAGAAGCCACAGGGCATAAATCTGCAAAGAAGTAAAAAGCTAACCTTTGCAAACAATATGGCTTCTCTCTCACTTACCAACTTTACATTTCCCTCTATGGCCCCGGAAGATGACTGGTTAGCCAGAGACGGGTAAGATTCCTCAAGGGAGGAACAACCTAAGACAGGCACAGTCGCAGGGGGGCCATCAGGTGAGAATTTGGGGATCAACAGAGGTGAGGCTCAGAACCTCACCCCCCCTGCTTTGAGAGAAATCTTCTGCATCCGTGGATGTCTTGCTGCCCTTGTCTAGCCTGGATTAATACTTAGTCCATAGGCACACACCTGATCATCTGATCATCTACATTTGCCTTCTTACAGCACTAAACTATGTTTTCTACCTTTATCTTGCATCTACCTACCACTTCAGCATTTTATTAAAAATAAAAATAATAATAATAATAGGAGAAATGTGGGATCAACATATAAATCAAGTACAAAAATCAAATGAATATTCATATTTGACCTGATGGTTTATAGGTCATATTGCATGATCAAAACCGAAAGTTTCTGTGATGAATGCCCTTGTACTGTTCACCATGTAAGAATTTATTCACTCTGTAAGAATTCGTTCACCATGTAAGAACTTGTTCGTTATGCTTCAGATGATTGGAGACTGACGAGAATTAGGCTTGAGATGGATTAATGATTGTACATTGAGCATTGACCCCCCTATACTGAATTTTATTGTTGTTAACAACCATTTGATCAATAAATATGAGAGATGCCCTCTCAAAAAAAAAAAAAAAAAAAAAAAAAAAAGAGTATAACAACTTATATTTCCACCAGCAATATATGGGAGTCCCAACTGCTCCTCATCTTCACTGGCAACCAGTATTGCTGGTCTATGCATCTATTGTAGTGTGACTAAAACCTTGCTATAGTGTAAATATGTATTCCCATTATGACTCATAATTAATCACCATTTCACATGTTCAACTGCTCATTTGGATATTCTGTTTTATAGAATATTTATTCAAGTCTTATGCTCTTTCATATTAGGTTATCTTTTTCTTACCAACTTTGGCCTTAGTTATGTATTCTGTATAGGAGTCTTTTGCGGAAAATAAGCAGCTCAAATATTTTTTCCCATGCAGTGGGTTGTCTTTCTATTCTTAGCTGTGATTTTTGGTGAATAGAAACTTTTCATATTAATGTACTGCAATTTACCAGCCTTTATTTAAAATTGTTTTTAATCAATAAGATCCAACAGAAATAGCTGGGTGTTACAAGACTTTCCTGAATCTTGGTGTATATCTTATGATGCTCTCAGGGCTGACCTTCTTCAACACATCTTATTTTATAAATCAGGAATGCCACCATTGGTAAGAGTCTACCACCATTTTATATCCAAAGACTGTACTGATGTTCATTAAACAGTATACTTCAACGTATTGCTAAACTGTATAAAAGAAAAGCTTGAAATTTCTAAGAACAGGGCAATAAGGGAAAGATGTAATACTTTAACTCATTTACTTTCCATTAGTATTCCAGGGTATATATTATGCAATGATTATTTACTTACAACCTCTCTAATCATAGAGCACATGTAACTTAATTGCAATAAAGGAAATGTAATTGTAGTTTACTTAAATTACATTTCCTATATTGCAATAAAGTACAATGCTCTCAAAGTTTGATAATTCAAGTTATTTCTTGAAGAAAATAATTAGGATTGCAGAAAGTAATTAAAATGTTCCTGACAAGTTAAGAAAATAATGTTTTAGAAGTTTATTATCTATGATATTCTTGGTAAGCCAATGTAGAATTCCCCCATTACATAAAATGGGGTCTACATCAAATGAAACTATTTGTTCATACATATAAGTACATACTTCCAACACTTTCTTGTCACTGGATTATTTTCCGTAACAGTCTGCTTATCCTAGTAACTGTCTTCCTTGGGCTGATCTGGATATTTTATTATCTGTTATCCATCTAGGATCATTTTGTTTTCCTTTATTATCTTTCATCTGAGTAGAATTTGTATACATGAATACCCACACATCCTTGCTAAATCTGAAACAGACTTACAACTTTACTGAAGTTTTGCTCCTATTAAATTACAGATATGGAATCCTTAACCAAGTTCCTTTAATAATGCGATAACTAGCAACTACATATTTCCCCATTATGAAGTTAAATTTTAACCATTATTTATCACACACTGTGTGTTTACCAGGACAATCAGCATATAGATTAATTTGAGTTTGCCACATATAATGAAATCAGAAAACCCAAGGGTTCTATTCAATTATACTGAAGAGTAAGAAGTTCGCTTTTTGTTTTCCAAATCAAACAGCATCAGCAGATAGAAGATCAGGTACTTCTATATCAAAGTCCATCACAGGCTTGTCATATTAAATTTAAAAAAAATGCACTGGGCCTTAGTATGGGTATATGTTAAAGGATTGCCTACGAGGTTAACATGGAACATGAGAGTCTAAAATGGCTGATAAAGAGCTTTTCTTTCTATGGAAGGCATATAGGATAACCAAAACATAATAAATATCTTTTGGTTTTTCAACAAGATACATTTAAGGCCTTTCCACAAGAGGGACTGCATATCTGAAAGAACGAAGCAAAACATACAACATTTACAGCACAAGATTTGCATCTTAAAACCCCTTGGCTTGTGACTGCTTTTACTTCTTTCCACAAGAGCAAAAGGATTATCTTGTGCATTTGTTTTTTGAATAAAGTGCAACAAACTGTGATGGGTATTATCAATTCTGTCCCTAAAGCAATGACAGAAGGATATCAACATTTGCCCTGAACTAGAAAATTCATTCATTCAGACTCAAAGAGGCTGAGTTATGAGTAGTGGGCCATCTTTCTGCTATAAGCTCTCTCAGTCACTTAGTCACCCATGCTTGTCCCAAGTTCTGAAGTATTTAGAAAATTGGAGAACCTCACTGTTAGACATAGAATCAAAGTATAGCAAGATATGGTGCAGCACTACATTTTGCAGGAAATAAAGGAAAAGGGACACTTTGCAGTTGATTTTTTGTATAGCATAATTTGTTTCATTATGGTTTAAACTATAAATCTAAGTATAGTCTTGCCCAGAGAGGTGAGACGAGCCCCACATTTTGTCTATATGACAAATAGATTTTCTATTATTAAGCCTAAATCTAATAGCACTTAAAATAAAGTTCCTCTTTCCAAAGATCAGACTGCTCTCCCTGATGTCCCCTTTTGGAAAATGCATGCAGTTTTGTCCTGGTATTTACATCAGTCTTTTGTCTTCAGTATCATTACTTGGTAATAAGATGTTTTGGTAATGGCTGATGAACATTATGAGAAGACAGGCGGTCCTAGAGGTCCAGGCACCAAGCAACAACTTGTGCCTAAGGTCAGTTATTGCCCAGTGACTGTAACTTGCCATTGAGCCTGACCTCATAATTTACTATGACTCCTTGAGCTGTTAGACAACTCAGACTCACGACAAGCAGAAACAGCTCAGATGAACAAAACTCAGAGAAAGAAAGTAGTCTAGGTCAGTAACAACAGACTGGCCTTAAAGCTTTCATCACATTTGTATAATCCTATGTAAAATTACAAAGCTTCTGAGTAGAAATAGCCCTTGGTGTCCATGTTTGTGTGTGGTGGTGGGGCTGGGTGGTCGTGTGAGAGAGGGGGAGTGAGGGAGACAGGGCGCACGCATGAGCACTATTGACTATGGTATGATGTGGCTTTGAAGCTATTCAGACTATATAGAGTTCCTAGGCCTGTTCTGCTGTTTAGCATCTGCATGACATAAGGGAAGTTGTTTGTTTTGTTTGACTTCATATAACATTTCACAAAATTGTGATGCTTAGATGAAATAATACATTTGAAAGTGTCTAATATATGGATAACATTTAAATGCTAGTTTCCTGTATTTTCTGAATAATAAAGAGGGATTTGCTTTAGACAGAGAGAAATTATTAGACTATCAAGTGATACATTTATGTATGTAATGCACATCATTCAAGATTATGGAGTTGATCTTAAAAACATAAAATAAAACTGGAGGTGGGATTAGAGGAAGAGATATTAAGTATATCCCTTTAAGTGTAGTTCAAATCCCATAGAGATACAAAACACATGATTCAGACTAAGAAAGCAAATATTTTTGGAACTCTCCATTTTGCTCTTTACTCCCAGAAGACACCAGGAGCTTATTTTATAATTGAGTTCTGTTTAGGAGCATAGTTATTTATACACAGTTCATAATATAATCATCAAATGTAAAACTGGTTTATATAAACATTTCCATGAGCCATGCCTGCGAATGTAATATATACATTGTTATTGCCACAAAGCAACCAGAGTTCCCTGCATGAGATGAAATTATAACAATCCATCAGATTTTGTTTCTCCAAGAATTAACATTCCAGAGGCACTGCAACTCATTTCAGCAAAAGGCATCTTCATTTACTTCAACTTGATGTTATAAAAATCAGGAGAGAGACAATAGGGAATGATGGAAGGAATCAAAGGTTGATGTTTGATCCTTTCCACATGGAGGCATTCAGCACCTGTTCCTTACATAATGGATGGAAAATAAACTTAACCCCTTCCTAATCTCATCAGTGCACATAGGTCAACATGTGCTTTAGAGACAGTTCCCTGGAGCATGGGGATACATAGACAGGTATATACCAGGAAACATTCTAGGCATACACATGTATGTATATGTGCTTGTAGGTACATGTGTAAATGTATGCACATGCATACATAAATATGCACTTTCTTATCTCTTTGTGCATCTACTTGCCAACCTATCTACTATATTTTGAGTAAATAGACTAGAGTTTAAATCCCAACTCAATTCTTACTAACTCTCCTCTAGACTATAATCACAAGGACAGAAATCTTGTCCAGTGTGTTCATGGTTTTGTCCTTTGCACCTGGTACAATTTCCAAATAACATTTCAATAAGTATTTCTTGTATCAATAAACAGGATTGGTTTATTAGTGTCTTTGTTTTTAGTGGAAACTAAAACAAAGGTTTTTAGTGTCTTTGTTTCAGATACTGCACCATCTTCTTAAATTAGGTTTTTACACTTAATTCTTAAAACCATACACTGAAGTACAAATTTTTCCCAAATTAGGCAATTGAGTTTCAAAGAGAGTGAGATAAATGTTATGATAGGTCGCAGAGTTTAGTAAGTGGCAGGGCCCACAAAGACATCCTTTGGTTTTTATTTTTGCTTTTGTAAATTGGGTATGACAAGGTACATACTTTTACATGGTGGTAATGAGCAGCAAATTAGATGAGCAATGTGCACATAGTCTATGAAGAATGAAATGCTGTACAAGTAGGAGATGTTGTTACTCTAACTTCACATGCTTAGGGGCATGTTGTGTAATCAGCAAAGCCAACTCCACTACTGGAAAGTGCATGAGTATGGGTGCCTGAGGGAGGGAGCTTTAGAATCCTCTCCATATCCAAACGGTAACACAATATGCTCCTAGAAGAAAAATCTTACTGGTTGCTAGAGAAAAACATCCCAAGCCCTTTGATCCAATTAATCTGTCAAGTATATTACAATACAGAAACTATTGACAGCAAACACATATCCTGGTCTCTCGGGCACAATGCCACCAATTACAATATCTGCAGGCTTCTAAATCTGGGCTAAGTTAAAGGAAATACAAACTCCTAACTTTCAGTATTTTAAGAGAGATGTCATCACTGTTTACTTCTTTCTTAAATTTTGGAATACTTGCATATAGTTCCCTTACTGATTTTAATAATTCTTAAGGTAAACATAAGAATTGTACTTTGTATACAACACTAATAATTATTGCCTGATTCAATGAACTATTATTTTGAATGACAGACTAGACTTAAGAGGGCTTGACATTAGCGTCTTCCTATGACAAATGCTTTGGGAAGTTTAGAAAAGTATAGAAAATAAATGGTAGGGAGAAGAGTAACCACAAGTCATGTTTTCAATATAAACTATAGAATTACTTTCTCCCAATAATAGCCAAGAGATACAGAACTGGGAATGTAAAGCATATTAAGAAATCTCTTTGTGGGTTTATTTAGGATGAATGAGCAAAGGACAGCTATTCTCCCCTATATCATGTTTGCAAAAGCAGCAGCAGAGGGAGGAAAGTTGAACTTAACTCTTTCAGAAAACAAAGCAGAAATGTTATTACAGTGCAGAAAACCCATGAACTTCCACATTCTGCATCTCAGTCTTACCATGGTACCGAAATAGTAAACTCCTTGAAAGAAGGTTCCAGATCTTCCTCCTTGCTTCCATGTCAACAACACCCAACAGTGTTCCATCTTTAATAAACTTACGAAGTATTTGGTGTAGTTCAAAGAACACCCACACTTGAGCTTAAGTCCTAACACTAGGATTTCTCCTTGTCTAGCTGTGCACAAAAGATTTAAATCCTGTCTTGCCTTGGGCTTCCTAGTTGATAAAATACAGATGAAGCCACCCTTCTAATAAGATGAGATAAGACAGGACATATAGAGGCCCACATGGTGTGGGGAGGCCGTATCAGATGCTCGGAGATACTAGCACCACCTCTGTCATCTTATTTGTCTCATTTTATCCTCATAACTGCATCTGCAGACACATTTACGGCACAAAGAAATTGAAATAGTGACATTGAACTTCAGTGACAAAGTGGAGACTTGAATCTGTGTTCCAGATTTCTGCCATGGTGGCCTCCCCATGTATCACATTCAGAAATCAATCACTTCCTGCATAGTGCCAGTTCCTGCCAACTGTAGCATATTTCTAAAATATTTAGTTAGGCTAATATATAGGCATACATATTTATTTATTTTCTCTTGGTGTTACTGGGTTTCTTTAATGATTGTGTCAATCAGGGCTTATTGTGTGAATATTCCAATGCACTGTTTGAAAAAACTATTCAAACCATTACAATGTTGTGAAGGAGTCACCAGCTGTGACATTACTAATGAATATTAATGTTCTTTTATATTTGTCTGGCACTGAAATAATAACAGTTGTCATGTAGCATCAACAATTTTAACTAGGGTACTCTGGAAAGTCACTTAAATTCTGAAATGCCCTCTAGATTACATTTTGTGGTCAATACACAGCCATAAAGTCAGCTGTGATCAATCTAACTAACGGTAATACTGCTGGAATAATGTCACAATGAAATGGAATTTTTAAAAACAACTTATTTTCCCCTTCCATTACATCTACTTTTATACCAGGTAGATTAAATGCCTTCTAATTTGCTCAGTTTTGATTAAGAGATCTATACTAACAAATTTCATTGCTTTTCAATCACACTGAATGAAAAGAACAGAACTGTATGGGAATGAAGAGAGCTAAAACAATAACAGTATGTAAGTACTGAAGCAGTTTTCTGCCTTTTGAGAAAGATCTACTCTAAGAAGAATTTATGTCTATTAGCCAGATCCACGAGAGTGAACTGATCATTCAGAAGTGGCAAAATATATAAGGCTTTAAAAAATTTCACCCTCATAAGACAAAAACGTGATTGCTTTAGAAATATTTCAAAGCGATCTGTTGGTTTTATATGCTTATGCCATCAGAATTAGTAGAACACTTCCTACAATCTTCAATAACTTGTCACTAATGCATGGTGTAGTAGTAGCCCTGCTCGGAGCTCTTTCTAGCTTTAGTGATTGGAATTGCTTTTCAAAACATCAACAGAAAAGTCTCTACTTCCTAAGATATTCTTGTACATGGAGAAGTAAAATCTAATGATAAATAGGTATACTGTGTGGTAATGAACCTCTCATTGACCAATTAAGAGTATCAACTAAAATTATTATGTGTATAATTGTGATCAACTAATAATATCAATAGCTAACTTTCTTAGCATTAATGATTTGCAAGGTCCTGTTTACATGCTTTTTCCTTGTCCTCTTTCATTGACTCCTCAGGAGAGCTCCACGGGGCCACTATTAGCATCATCTCCATTTCATGGAAGAGGAAACACAAGGCTAGGATAGGAATATAGATGATCAGGCTTCACTGCTCACACACGTAACCATTAACTGCTGCCTCTGAATAGTATATTCACTATCCCTTGTTTTAGAAATCAAAGCATGGAAGTTTAAAAATTTACATGTTTTTAACAGTTAAACAGTCTATTTCCCAAAACAGAAAGAAGAGGGCATTACTGCCAAAGCAGGAGGGGCTACAGGCTAGACATGAGAATTCTCAAGTGCTAACGATCAGGGAGAAGGCCTTGGGTGGTATAATGGAAGCAGCTCTCTCCTTCCTCTTCTAAAGCCTTCTATCTGACGTCAGTCTGGCTACCCCAGTCTTCCCAGTGGGAGGGTGGGGAATGGATTCATACTGAGTCAACTATTTTCTCTAACCAAATCACTCAAGCCTGGTGGAGGGATGAGCCTTTGCAGACCTAGTATAATAATTAAGTCAGAGAGCTCCAGAGAATGATACTTCCTGACAAGCTCTTTAATGCAACTAAGGACTGTTCATCTCTGGAACCCCATTCGCATTATTCAAAGCAAGCCAGCCAAAGATGAAAGGATTTTACAGTAGGTTAAGGTATTACTGAGGTACAGAGCACAAGCAAGAATTCCAACTGCAAAAGCAGTTACTGTCATGCATGTGTTAGCTCACTTGGCCAAATATATATATATGCTTTGTGAATGGGAAAAGACAAGAAAAAAAAGCTCCTTCACCCTTTTCTGAACCCTTTCTAAGTGCTTAGTGCATCACGAGGTCTGGGCAATCGGATTGGTTTGTGTCTTTAAAATCCAGAGAGCAAAATAAAAGTGTGGTAACTAAGGAAATGTCACGGCTTATGGTTAAGGGCCCATATACTAGTATATTTGGAGGCACCTCTTTCTTATTCCCATGGGTTCCACTTTTTAATAAAACAGTTATTATCCAAAGAATTGAGTCCTTGCTATGGCAAAAATTTATAATCTTTGTGGTTTTTTTTGTTTGGTGATCAAACAACAACAAATGTATGTGGTAGTACTTTCACTCAATATGGACTGTAGGATCTCAATTCTAAGTTCTGAAGTATTTCTTTAAAATCCCTGAGCATTTTTAAATGTCTGTTTTTCTATTGTTTAACTACCATTTTACCATCAACACCAAAAAATATAAAGCTGTCTTTCAAGTTCTCTACAAATCTTCCTTCCTTGCTAATATTTGCACCCCCCTATGAAAGAGAAGAGACCAAGGATTAGAGGGCTGACTGAATTTCTGGGTGATAAACCAAGTCCATATGTTTGTTTGTTTGTTTTTCCCCACAATAGTGGCATGTAGGCAAAAGCCCAGAATCGGATGATTCAAAGGCTGGCTAAGGATTTAGCCAATGTTCTATTATAGATTAGAACATTTGGCTTTGGGGAGGGTCAGCGACTCATCCACACTCCCACAGCTACACAGCAATAGGACAAGTATGATTGTGCAGCTGTCCTGAGCACGTTCTACAACCGAACGCTGGCTTCACACAAAACGTGCAAACACTGCTCTTCAATGAGGCCTTTTTTTTGAAGCACAGTCACTGAAGCTATCTCAGTGAACTTTCACAAGATGAGTGGGCGGTAGGGCAGGTAATCTCTTTAATTTTTGTTTTCTTCTTGTTTTACACCTAAAGGGAAGGGACTGAAAAAAAGAAAAAAAAAAGCAGGGTTCAGTGGGAGCAGACATGGGGGAGACAGAGTGGTGGCAGAATGAGGATGGCATAAAGAACATTTCGGAAAAGTTTGCAGCACAGAAAAGGGCCTGGTACACTCTAGATGTCCAATAATTATCATTTCCCTTCCTCCTTCAGAAAGGATCAGTAAGACCTACAGGTGATTTGCTAGAAGCTAAGGACTGTAGAAGTTGACACTGAAAAAAATGAAGTGTGGCTGAAATGTGGAGCTCGCTTCTCTAAAAATCTGTTTCTGTCTCAGAGGGGAATTCTATCTATGAGTTTCTATTCATTGGATTTCAAATGTATTCATCTTTGCAAAACAGAAATAGACATAATCTGAAAGCTGATTTATGAACCAGACAGCAGGGCTAATAATCAGTACCCCTGGCCTAGCAGTTTAGATCGTTAGTTCAAGAAGGAGAAGGATTTAGATTTGCAACTCAATGCAAACCTCTAGGCTTGACTAATCATTTCCAGTCACATAACACGACATCCGCTCTTCATAACTCAGTAAGACATTTTATAGATCATAGGCCTGATTTCATTGATGATCAGCGTCATCATGGGATTTAAATAGTAACATTACTCCTGCTTGACAGACTAAGGAATGAAAGCTCAGAGAGCTTTCATGATTCACTCAAGGTCACACCACACTGCCATTAAATTAGTGAAGGTGAACTTGCTGTCAGCTCTTCCAACCCCAAATACTGAGCGATTTCTAAACCTTAGTGAATTGATGCAAAAGAGTATAGGTACATAAACACAATATCCCTTATGTCAGTACACAGTTCAAGATGCATGCTTTGTAATGGCAGAAAAATGTTACTTTAATAAATAACCTGGGTGAGTCAAATAGCAAAGCTTGCACTTGGCAAAACTGAGCACAGTAGCCTAATGCTTGTATGCCTCTGAATGTGCTTGCCTGGCAACAGGGTAGGATTGATTGGCCCAGATAAGTTGCCTATACCTTCCTGGTACTTGATCTGAGCTGTCAGCAGAACAAAGCATGTGACCCCTCAGAATATGGCTGTTCAGCTCTAATGCACTTTCAGGGACTTTAGGTCTGGATACAGATCCATTCCTTCCCAAATGGACTCAGACAATGAATACTCCACAGCCTAGGAGAGAAGTCAAGCTGGCACGCAGTTTTTTTGTTTGTGTTTGGTTGTTTGAAGAGTCACGAAACAGTGAGACTCTAAAATCGATGGCTTTTCTTATAAAAGTACACATTATACCAAATACTGCACGAGCTCTAAGAATTTATACACCTGTAAAGCCTACTCATGGACCCTTCCTTATTCAGGATAAACACATTTGATATAGGGGAAAAAACATCTATGCCCATATTTGGTCAACATATGGTAACATTTTACAGATGCTTAAGAAGAGTCTTAACTTACCAAACCAATGAAAGTAAAATTGGATCACTGAGCTTCCTCATGAAGAGTCCTCTAGTCTTCAGTCTTGGGTAAGGGAAGGGAGTTCTGTCAAAGCATTAATAACAGGTCGGTACTAGAGGGATGCTAAACCCTTTTGTTAAATAACAAGTACTCTAGGCAAGCTATCCTGTAAATTCCACTGAATTGGGAAATGGACAAGGAGCCACACAAACATGGTAATAATAAGAAAAAACAAAGAAGAGATTCATGGAGTGGAGAGAGCTTGGATGTCAGCCCAGGGCTTCCACCAGCCAAGGCACATGCCAGCTGTGGTGGAAGAGGTCCCACAGGACCCACAGCAGGTGGTAGAGCATACCCACAATGAGAAATACCCAACAGACACCTGCAGAAACCTCACTCTCCCCGAGCTTCTAAATCATAGTCTGTGTCCGGTGTGAACACTTTAATGATAAAGTCAGATTCAGAGATATCAAAAAATATAATGTAGTTGATGGGTTCTTTTACCCAACAAAACAATCTATTTGAGAGACAAGAAAAATAATTCCAGTCTATTCGGCTGCCCCCCGTTGGTTACAAGTAACAGAATTTTAAGCAAACTTGGACAAAACTTAATTTTAAAAAGAAAAAGGTGTCGTTGGAAGGACGTTGCATGATTCAGAATCAGAGGGAGACTGAACAGTGTGACCATGTAAAGACTGGCATAAGAAAAGCTCTGAGCCCTAAGTAACTAAATCAGTGGATGATAACCTTAAAGAAAAATGCAGCTCCTCCTTTCTCTGTCTTTGTGCCTCACTGTTTAAGATTCAAGTTGAAGAGCAGGAGAATCTGAGTGGCCCAGCTTGTGTCACATGTTCGCCCTTCAGCTGGGGATAGCAGTGACCTGAATGAAACTTCATCAGCACCACATGGAATGAGAGATAGTCTGAAAGCAACTAAGGGGATCCTTGATAGGACAAAAAAGTAAAACAGAGATTTCCTCCCAGGAGATAGGGTGGGAATCCTTGAAGGATACCCAGAACCTCTGTAACACTGTCAGTTTACCAATAAAGTACATGCAGTATGTGATGAGCTCTAAGCAAGCCTGGATATTAGGAGAATCTGGTATTAGATGCTAGTCTCTGGGATCTGAACCTAATTTTGTGATACCTAAACTGTATTTATTGCATAGCTCAAGATCTTCTACACACTGAAGATGCCTAATGATTCACAAATACAAAATGGATTGTATTTGTAAAATACACAAATATTTCTACAGGAAAAGACCACATCTGTAGAAGAGAGGTTGTAGGAGATTTGTAAATAGTGCCATTTAAATAAGAAGTTAGTTTTCTGTGACATCATTTATTGGAAGTATTGTCAAACTGCCTAGAAAAAGCAGAAATATTATTCAGGAAGTATGGCCAGAAATACCAACCTTCATACAAATGCATGTTCCTAGGAGTACATACGTGTTTAATTTCTGACATGAAGCCAATAAAGAGTCAATACTGAGGAAAAAATTTACTTGAATACATATAGTCTCTATGTAGCCACAGAATAAAAAACCTGGCATGAATGATCAAAACCAATGATTGCTAAGTCTGATTGAAGCTACCAAATAATCATTAGCACAATATTTAAGAAGGACTATAATTAGAAGGAAAGGGAGCTAGTCCATGTGTTCAAAATAATGCATCCTACCAAGAATTCAGAGGGAAATTATTTAATTTATACTAATGAGCTTATTTTCCTGTGTCCCATTTCCACACCTAAAATGAACATTGGAGACTGTGGACAAGTGAATTTGGTCCCTATGCTGAAGTGAGATCATCAGGTGAAACTGCACAATTATCTACAAGATAATTTCAAGTTAAATAAACAACATTATCTTTCCTTTTCTGATTGTCACTCATCTAAATTTTCTTATGTCTATTTTCTATTTTCATTGTTATTGTACTAGAAGCTTTTGGATGTGCCTGCCAGTTAATTCTAAAAGACCCTAAGGTAATGCCAAGTACTGACCAAACTCAGAGTTCTCTTTTACAGTCACGGACCTCTTCCTTAACATAGGCTTCGTGCTACTTGACCCCACATTACTCAGGCAACAGATGACTGAAGAAGGAGTCATAAAACCAGTCCATAGGCTGGCCGGCTGTTTATAACACAGGCTGACCTCAAGAGGCTTTACCAAACTAATCATAACTTCATGGAGGTTTAATGTGAGACAGAATCAGCAGACGGCAAAGTAGCACTGTAGAGTGTAAGAGTGCACGTGTGCACACACACACACGCTCCTGCACGCACACTCACACAATGGGAGATATCACAGTGTAATAAAAGCTGTGAGGCAGGGGCAAGGAAAGTGTTGATGAGAAAGCAGAAAAATCAAAGCAAAGGTTAACAGGACAAACAGTGAACCAAGGTATCTTTTCAAATTTTGTCAATCTGAAGATGATAAAAGTCTCGTAGGCATAGATTTTGCCTTGTGTTTAAACAGTTAAAATTATATGAATGCTGCTTTGGGGCCAGGAACTGCACTATGAATTTTAGTCCTGTTGTTTAATCCTTACATCATAGCATGATGCAGTATTGGTGTCTCCATTTTACAGGTGAGAAAACTGAGGACCAGAGCAGTCTTACAACTTGTGCAGGGTCTCACAGCCTGTCGTTGCGCAGGCAGAATTAAAATACAGGCCACGATGTCTTCCTCCAAGGTTGAGGCACAGACCATCACCGTCAGAGTGGTACTGTACGTATGGAGGCGCAGTCTGTGTGCTCCACAAATGCTTCTGACCAAGGGACTGTGAGAGTTGAACCCCACTGCTCTCCAAACTACGTGCCCTGAAGCAGGGATGCATCAGCACAGAAAGTGCTGCCTTTTTCTATGTGCAAATACTTATTGGATGATATGCCCAGAAAGATGCCTTCTGTTTCATCCATCTTGAGGCAGCTCCCTGTGGGCTGGCAGCTGCCTGGTTACCTCCACTTGAAGGACGGCCAACCATCTCTGACCTGAAAGAGCATGTCACATTGCAGTTTCAATATTGTAAATTAACTTGCAGATCACTTTTACAAGCCAGAGCTTGACAGAACAGAGTGGCGGCCGGCTTTCTCTAACACAGATCAGGTCTAGCCGTTTAGGTCTAAGAAGATTTCTTCCTCCTGTATGTGTGCTGGGTTTTTTAAAAAAATAGAATCCAGGTAAATAGATTTAAGGAATGGTAACTAAAGAGCAGGAAGAAAACATGGAGGAAAAATGCTGGGGTAAAAGAGCCCCTCCATTACTGAAACCCGCAGGAACAGCCTTAGGAGACTGAAGACCTGATTGAACATTAGTACTTTAGTTATTTAGTGTGCTTCCTCAACCAGTTGATAGATTTAATAATTCAACAAAAAGCTTCCAGGGACAAGGAAACCCATTAACTTTTATTTTACCTACATGTCAGATATACTGTTTAACCAGGGCCTGGAAGACATCCTTCACCAATTTAAAGTTCTAAGCACAACGTTAAAAATTCAGCTATGATAAAACTTTGACAGATGGTGCCTTCTTGTAAAACTTGCAAAGGAACAATTCTATTTCTTTTACTAAACATCAGTGCAACTAGAGTCTTCCATTTGAAATCTTATTTTTCAAATAACTACTCTATTTTGTTTTCCTGTGATTGTTCCTAAAAGTCCAAACTAAGTATTTCTGTATTTTTTCAAATTCTACAAACTAGGGCATAATCAAAGTGGCCAAATTGGAATATGAATTCATTAAAATCAGGAACTGAATCCACATTAAGTCTTAATCATCTACGTATCCTTTGTGGCCAGTACAGTGCTTAGCACCTAATAGGTCTTCCAAACATTTGTTAAACTGAATAGAAGTGTCCCAAGGACAAAAACTCTGCTTCACATTGTTTATACCAAGTCCTTGAAGTCCCAAACATGTTTACCCATGCCAGAACCAGATTCAAGAAGCAAGAAGAACAAGTAGCTACCTACTAATTCTGTGTAAGGCTTATCAAGAAGAACCATCTCCCAAATGCTTCAGAAGTAACCATGCCTAGAATTTGTGCAATGATTATTTTTTTCCTATAATATTTTTCTAAATGTCATTGAGTCACATGAAGCCACGGACAGCCAAATCTGTGTTGATCAGATTGTTTCTCTGAACTGTGAGCTCCATGAGAGATGGATTAATCAATTATTTCTGCAGAGCATGAACAGAGTCAGACACCAGTTGCTCTACAAGGCCCCTTCCAGGTCTGTAGCAGATCTTGTTTCATTGTTCTTATCAGAAACATCAGTGTCCACTAATCACATCCTTTATCAACACACACCTTTGTAATTCTCATTTCTTTGGGAAATCCCTCATCATTCAATATCATGGCACCCTGTTACTCTCTGATGGCATCTCATATCATAGCTGTAATTTTATACTGAGTAGTCTGATTTTTCATTACTTTTAATTTCTCCCACTAGTCTAGAACCTTCAGAAGGGCAATTTTTTTCACTGTTGTGACTTCAGCAGTCACAACATAGTAGGTGCTCAATTAGTATTTATTAAATGACTGAATGGATAATTCATTGGAAGACCACTGGGTACCCAAAGGATTAAGGCAGATAATCTAAAGAGGAAAGAAAATTATAAAGTCAACTAAAGATGTAAAATAAAAACTAATCTTAAATATAAGAAAACTGATCAAAGTAAAACCTTTTATCTTACCAATAATGAAACTAAAGTTCAGAGATATGAATTGACTTGATGTAGTTATAACAACTAGTGTACATGGACATAAGTTTGAGACTCAGATCCCTCTTTCAGATGCTCTTTCTATAAGATCATGCTTTCAGATACAAGCAAATGTTCCATTTTTATGAAAACCAACACATTCATTTAACTGTATTGACCCCACTTGGCCAAAAATAAACAGGAATCAATAGAGATTAAAGGGAATATTAAATTCTAGTTCAATTCAAAAGAGCTTATTTTTAGAAAGAGCCTAGAATCATGACATTTACATATTTTCATGAAAAAACAAGCCAGATTGTGGCTCCAAAATAAATCACAAAATTGAGAATAAGAAAATAACAGGGTTTTACTAATCCAGAGCACATAACACTCAAAAAATATAATTATGATAATTATTATCAAATCCTAATACTTAAAGAAAACAGAGGCCTGAGAAAATAGATTATTTGGATGAAGATTATTTGTTCATCAGCAACAGTCTGAACACAAGGGTCTTTCTGATAAAGGCTGACTCGGTGAGCACCTTTGCCACACCAACTCCAGTGGAGTCTGTGCAGCATGGAATTCAAAGAGCTTGAATGGCTGCCAGTCCCGAGGTTCACGCCAAGAGCGGCTAGATCTCCTGGAGGTCCCTGGCAGATGCTCATAAAAAGATATCTCAGAAGCATGCTTTCCGGTTCAGGTGTATTGTGCATGGGGGCCGGAATGTGCCTTGTATTATTGATATTTGGCATAACAGTCTGCAGCACTTCCCCTGCTTCAGTGAATTGAGATGTACCATTAGATATTCCAGGAACTGAGGAACCACAAGTTCCCGACCAGCAGACAGTGAACTCACTGTTCTTGAGCACGGCAACCTCAGACCCATTCTCCTTCACCCAGATAGAAAAACGCATAGAGAATAAATTGCATAAGCTTGCTTTGCTTGTTACCTTGCCAGATGATTGTTCGCCTATAGCATATCTTTTACTGCAAATGCTGAAAATCCCAAAGAACACATTTGGGGATAATTTTGATGAGTTACAAAGGTTAGAGTTGGGGATTCAAAGAACTTCTAGGAAAAGAAGGGACCTTCCAGAAGATAAATTGGAGGCAGAAAAACGGAAGCTGCTTACCATGGGGTTTGTAGTCAGGATTAGAAATAATAGCATAGAATATCTTATAAACAACAGATGGTGGCAACCCCCTAGATATAGAGGTCCATGTAGACCTAGGCCTACCGATGCCCCAACCCCATGGACAGGAGTATATGACAGTAATTTAGACAGATGGGTAAATAATACGGGAAGAGAATAAAATATCAAGATCTTTCCCGGTGGGAAAGCATAAAAAGTGCATGTGCTCCATGATGCACATTGACAGCAGAACAACAATGGCAACTGAGATGGCAAGTGGTTATATTTCTGGCTAATTATGGAAAAACTACTCAACCTATAAAATATAATGTTTATGGTCATCCTAGAACTATGAGAGAAATTTTACAAGTTTTAGAAAACAATCTAAACTGGCTTTGAGAATGCACGTCATAATGTATTAACCACAATGTCTAGCATGGTAACCGCAAATGGTAAAAATATCCCTTTCCTGTACAATTTGAAACTGAGAAGGTCCTGTTATGATGCTTATCGCTGAGATTGCAATCCTCTGAACTTTTGCCAAAAATACTTATGTTCCCTGTTCTGCAAAAAGGAACAATATATATCTTGGTGTTTGAATAATAAATTTTGCAGCAGCAGCTTGAAACCTCCCTTGCGTTTGGGCTCTGTCTGTCATCCGCCGAATCCGTGCCTGATCTGTTCATCTAAGTCTGGGTCGTCTCCATTCTCCCCCTGCAGCAGCCCGCGGCACACCTTGGGACACGGAACCATTTTCTGTGAAACCAAGGGCACCAAATGCTTTCTACTTCTCAATTTGCCAAAGGACATCTGGCTTTGTTCACATTTCCATTAAGAGAATAGGGCCCAAGGGTGATTCTTAAATTATTTACATGCCACTGAGACTAAAAGTCTCTATTTCCACAGAACTGATCACATGCTTCTTGTAGATTAACCCATGATGACATGTTCAACAGAGTCTAACTCAGATCTGTCTGCAAACTAATTACATGCAATCCCAAAGTGGCTCTGATTTAGTTTCTAGGAAGATCAGATATTTGCTTCTAATTGTGCAAAGGAAATACTTAGAAAATAAAATGAAGCTCTACCCTGCCACACATCACATACTTCCATTTAGTCAGTCATGGGATGAAGTTCTAACCAGAGGAAGTTTACGTAGAATGACATTATCAATCCCAAGTAAAGAACATTATTTTCTTCACTGAAAGTTGTATCAATCCATCTGATGTGTCAAACAAATGAAGAGTAATGTACCAGAACTTACTGGAAACTCTCCATAGCAGACACTCAAATATGTTGGTGAAAAAATAAATCTAAAGGCCTTCACACCTTACTTTAAAATGTATTACTAAAGCTTAATTTACACAAAAGTTTATAACTTATATGCTCTATTAATTTATTTTTCAAATTTGATTGAGTTGACCATATGGAATTGGAATTGAGTGGAGAAAATAACAGCTTTTCTTCAATCACACCTATGTCACTTTTAAGACAAAGCTATTACTTACATGTTGGCTGAAGTATGCTGTCTTAAGCCAGCTAAATATATATATATATATATATATATATATATATATATGGTATCTTACTGAGGACACTTTTACAACATTGCCAAAGCCCTATATTTATGTTTTAAATTTATTTTTATTGCAAGGACAATGTATTTTTGATAGAATCAACACTTACTATTTTATATTTTAGTTTGTGTGATAATCCTACTGCGGACTGAGATGCTAATATATACATTAGTCCTTTTCACACAATAAGAAATACTATTTAGATCTCATTCCCTCAGCACTTTCATAAATCTGGTGATAGCAACTTTCCTTGATGCTATTGACCTATATGGAAAGTTATCTTTCCTTATGAGTCAATCCAAATCTGAATTGAGTCTATAGAAAAAAATCCTACAAGTAGTATAAAACAGCACCTGCACATTCTATGGAGTGGAACACTTTAATTTAATGAAACAAATATTTTAAAATTTTGCTCCATCAAAATCTTCACCTACATTCATGAAATTGCCTGATTTTCAGCAAAAATGGGCAATAAATTTTAACAAGTGATCTAGAGCTTACAAAATTTGTCATATTGTCTGACATTTCAAGAATAATAAGAAATTATCATCTGCTTGTTCTTCCCCAGAAATGGCTAATTACAAATAGCATAACAGAAGTAAAACTCTAAGCTAAATGCTGTAATTCTTGTAAATCACAAACACCATTAATGCCAAAATATTGAAGGCGCACATTATTTTGAAGTCTAGTGAAAATTTCCTGGTTTTGGATTTCAAAAAACACACACATTAGGTAAAAAATGAATCACACAACATGATTCAAATGCATGTTGTTAGTTCAGTTAACTAGCAAGAAGTTATAGTTTGTAATTACCGTTTTTACCTATCTAGCAATATTTATCATCTCCACGTGTTCTGGACTGTTAATTATAGTTCTGTATCTGCATTATCACCAGGGCAGCAAGAGGCAAATAGTTTCATTTCATATGGATTTAAAATAGTTCTAATTTTTCTCTGTGCTTCTCTAAGACTAAATCAAAGTAAAAGCAAAGGCAAAACAATTTTGAACTCTGAAAAACATTACAATATGAACTGGCATCCATTTCAACAACGCTGTTTCAAAGTTTGTTGTACATATCTAAGAACCAGGAATCCAGAGGTTTTGCAATTCTGAGTTAGCTTACTAGAGGTTTATTCCAAAACACCTAGAAAGAATTCATAGTTTTCTAACAATTGACCATTCATTTAACTATTTATTGAGCAAACAGTGACCTATTTCTGATTGAATTTGAAGTCTAGTGGGTAAGACTGATAAGGTACAAATAAATGACTGCCCGCCATGATCATAGGCAGAGGCAAGACTCCAATTTTGAATCTTGTGGCTTTGAGAGAGGTCTCTTCAATCCTGGCCAGGCAGCTTGGTTTTTGAAGAGAAACACAGAGGAGATTCAGGAGCAGGAAAGCAAGGAGAATTTCCTTCTTATCTTCAACTTTAATTTTTTTCTCCAGAATAAAAAATTGTATATCATGTATATGAAAATAGGGAGTTATTTGAGGGGGCCTTTGTTTCATTATCTAGAGGATTTCTGTATTCTTCACGCCTATTGCCTATAGCAGTCAAAAGCATTAACTTTATATTTTATCTTTGAAACACTAGCTGTTGCCTGATCAAAGTTGTTTTGTCTGCCTTGTTATCATTATTTCATTTTTATAGAATGGACTAGCAACAACAAAAAGAAATGGGATTTTAGCTCATCTTAGTTCCTTTTAATTCCCTGGGTTCTTTGGACATCATCAACTGAGTTCTTTTGTACAATGCTTTAAGAACACTCTGTGCTTTAAGAACAGCTCTGGGAAATGGGCTCAGAGTAGAAATTAGATGACAAAGCTTAAGAGCTAGGAGCAAAAATAGACAGGAATGGCTAAAAGTCTGAGGAAAGAAAGAGGTTGAGAGAGCGTTTCAATGTCAGAGGGAGCATTCCAAAGCCAGGGTTTTTGATAGACTTATTAATGTTACAATATGACTTTATATTTACAAGTGGAAAAAATAACTACTGTTTTACAATACAAACTATAAGAAAGTAAAGTTTGCTTTATGGGGATTCACATAATCTGACTCAACAGGTAGTACAACTAGGGGCCTATAGGAAAAGAAGAAATTATTTAATAAGCTGTATTTATCAAATTTAAATATTTTGGTTTTACCAGCTCTTATTGTTTACTTTTCTCTTACATACTGCCATAACAAAAGGTCAGTGAAGTACTTTTAGAGTTAATTCAAAATACAGCTCAATTAAATAATACTGTTCAGGAACAAATATGCTGTTAAATGTGTACACATTCATTCAGGTAATCTTAGAGGACTCAAGCAAATTAAAGGAAAAACAAAAAACTTGTAGGAAAGGCTCCAGAACATTCTGAAGTAATGATAATCACAAATAAAATAAAGGAGCAGCTGAAACTTGACATAAAGAACCAAATTCAGTTTTCCCTTTACTAAATTTCACTGGATTTCCTATGATTCTCAGTTACATCACTATCATTCCAAACGATTTCAATCTGTTTTTCTTTGAGAGAATAAATGGCTAAAATAATATTATGTTTGTGCCTATTCAGGAAACAACTAAAAATATTCAACCAATAGCTAAAAATTATTGTATGGTGGAACAAATGGGAAAAATGTCATTGTATGCCAGGCAGTGTTTTGTTACACATCATTAGAGTCATAACAATGATTTATTTTAGGAAGTCCTGAAAATACAATTACAAATAATTCATCCACTGCTTACATTGAGTTAAAGATCATCACCTTAATTATAGACAACACCTTGAATTAAAAACTGGCCAAAATCCATGCTTGATAAAGTTAAAGTTTCATTTGTTTTTTGTATCTGGGAAATGAGAAGATAAGAAGTATTTGTTAAATCTACTTTGGAATAAAATTTCAAAACAGTAATTAGAAGACTTGTCTAAATGTTCAAGGGGAGCAGTAATATGAATAGGATGAGGGCAAAGGTCTACAATTAATAATCAAGTATGTTCTAGTGAGTCAACAGGATAATCTGTTTGAAGTTTTCTGCTTGCTATATAAATGGAAGCAGGGAACGTTTTTTAGGGAGAAAACGAAGAGATAATAGGTGACCTAAGGGAAACAGACTTTTTTTATTAGCCTAGTGAGTCATTGTTAAGTATACAATTTAGTGCCATTAAGTAAATTCATGACAGTTTGTAACCATCACCATTATCACCACTATCTACTTTCAGAACTTCTTTATCATCCAAAACAGAAATTTTATCATCCAAAACATTAAACAGTTAAGTTCCCCATTACTCCCCCTCATCAATTCCCTGGTAACTGTTCTACTTTCTATCTCTACGAATTTGGCTACTCTAGATTCTGCATATCATGTTGAATGTATTCAAGATTCAGCCATGCTGTATCACACTTTAGAACTGGAAGGAGCAGATTAAGATTAAAAAAGAAAAAGTTAGAACAATGTCTTCTTTTACTGGGCAAAGGGTTCATAAGGAGAACATTGACTCAGAGTGATTCTATAGTCAGGAGATCTAACAGATTAAGTGTAGACTTTTTTTTAGGGAGAAAATGAAGAGATACTAGGTGCATCTACAAGAAATAGACTCTTCTTTTATTACTGGTTCATGGAAATTTATATAACAATCAATTTTAGCATGTTCCCTGTATTCTAAGATAATTAAAAGATCTAAAAACTTTTTATCTCCCTGGCATGCAGTCTAACACTTTTCAACTACAATAATCATAGCACATTCATTCAAGTTTTCATTCAAAATTCAAATTTTATGCCACCCTAAAATTACTCCAGAATACACATCTGATCATATAGATCCTATTTAATCGCATAAATTCAAGTCATCTTGAGGGAAACATCTGATTATATTAGGAGTGTTTAATTATATTAAGACTTAGGCTTTTTAATCTATCTTTTTATTTCCCTCACTATTTGTCTACTTCTTTTATCTAACTGATCAAAATCAAATGGGAAATATAACAATACAGAATTAAATTAGTATCACAAAAGACTAGCTACATATAACACACAGTGAAGTTTAAAAGTGGCCCCTTTATGATTTATTTGATTAGCTTAGATTGCTAGATCAGCTCATTTGGACTCTTAAATGTCTAATCTTCCTCTGATGATTCTCCAGGTCAGTCGCAAATGATCATTTGACCATCATTGAAACAGAGCTTCAACATTTCTTTTTCAAAGGTTTATTTGGTTTATTAATCAGGTAAGCATTTATTCTAAGAAATAAGAAGAAATAAAATCCTAATAAATACATTCTGTGTGCTAGCATCTCCTTTTCAAACTAAAGAGACTTCTGAAGGAGAATATTTTTCAACTTAGTCCATTGGCTTCATCTAACCATACTCAAAACTCCTTAGAATTAGCATTGATATGGATAGAAACAGCCAAATGAATAAGTTCCCTTACTTCAATTTAAATGCACGCACATCATGGTTGAGCAAAATGAGGCCAAGAGATGAACTCACCTGACCTAAATTAGAGGATGGAATAAATATTTTGAATTGAAATTGGCACAGAGAGGACTGGTACTGCATTTGGAATCATGAAATGGTGATTCTCTCCCCAGGAAAACCATTGCTTTCATTCCATGTTCATGAGGAAGGGGTAGATGTTTAAAGGAGAAAAGGAAACAAAACAGGATGATTGCTCCAAGAGTTAGTCTACGTAAAGATCAGCCTGTAAAACCTAATAGTAACCAAACATTTAGGTACAGTCCATTCTATGTGATGTAATGGGTATAAGGTTTGGAAATGCTTTCCAACTTAGCCATTTGATTATGCCTTTTACCTAATCACAGCTGTCCTGTCTGCTCATTCACAAATATGAAAGACATTGTTAATTTATTAAGAAAATAATGTAACAATATCAGCCATACTATAATTTAGAGACAGTTGGACAGAGTACTGAGAATATGAAGATCCACCCAGTAGTCACAGTCATGCTCAGAATCATTTAAAAAGCCCTGACTAAGTCATGGATTCTGTGGCTTTCAGTGCCCCCATTTGTAAAATGAATTTGATGACCTCTGTGGCTTCCTGAGACTTTTTTTTGTATTATACTTTTTAATCCTGGGAAATGTTATAGTTTTACTAGCACTCATTCATTCAAATCCATACCTCTCAAACTTCCCCATTGAAGTACCTTTCCTGATGATATATGGCAGAGAGGGAATTCTACCTCTAGGAGGTCTGGCAGTGTATCTCAAAGTGGTTAGAAAGCTTTTGGAAAGTCCATCATTTTAACTTCATATCTTTCATATTCTACAAATACAATCTCTACATGTAAAATGAAAACAACCTCACCCCAAATCATCAACTAGAAGCGATGTTTCAAAGGAATTCACAAAACTTATCCTATGACTTCATGACTGTTTGACACATCCCCTTCTCTGAAGTCATTTAGGATTCCCACTATGCCATATCATCAGTCTGTGTTTTTGAGGATCAGTTTAAAACCTTCCCTCTTAGCTGACAGAGCTGAAAGGTCGTTTTTTATAATGGACAAGGGCATGGATTTTGGAGTCAGTGTTTGGGTGCAAATCCTAATACTTATGATGAGTGTAGTTTGGTGAGTCACTTAACATCTCTGTGCCTTTGTTTCCTCACCTTTAAAATGGGGATAATAATAGTCCTCACCTCTTAGATTGTTGTACTGTCTGAACACTATGTGGGAGATGTCCTACAACAGTGCCTGACATACAGAAAGCATTATCTAAGTACAAGTCACTGTTACTGTTATAGTTGTTTTTAAAAATTCAAACTTACTAGCTCTGAAAATAGGAAAATATGTTGATCCTATTGCTCTCCCTGCCCCCCACCCTGACCTCCCATCCTAATAATGATGTTTGGGATGAGAGAAATTTGCACAAAATTAAGCACAGCAAATAAAATCAAAATGCACACTAAGAGTAATAAGCTTACTAATTTAAGGCATAGTGAATGACTGAAAAGGATAAAGAAAAGACATTTTGGAATTCATATTAAGAAATAGAGTATAAAAGCAAATTATGATTGAGAACAATGACTTCTTTATTTAAAATGCTTGATTTTATTATTTAACCAGGCTACAATCTGGTGACTCTTTTGATGAGAAAATCAATTACTCTTTGGCCGGATGTAGAACACTTGGAATAACTCAGTTTGGTTTCTGTACCATATCAGAAATCATTTAATATCAATTTCCATGCAGTTCCTCATCCTGATTTTGTCAGATACGAAGTAGCTACTTTCTGTTTCTGAGATAGAAAAATTAATAAGATTATCTGAAGCATGTGGCTTATCCTTTTAACAGAAATATCATGAAAGTATTTCTAACCATCTTATCTCAAAAATAAAACAGATATTTTTTCTTTCACAAAATAATTTATAAATACATATTCTGGACTAGTATATAGATAGGGGGTTAATGATTTTTGATTATAGACTAATTTTTATTAAATAAAACTAAAAATAGGGCAATAATACAAAGGAAGGTAATTTAATACCAATAATTTCACACATAATTAGTATTTTGGTCTATTTCCTTTAAGTTACCCCAGGTATTGTTTCCATCTACTTATATATATTTTGGCATTTAGCTTTTCTTCCATGTCAAACACTTTGTAGGAAAATTAAATATGTATATATTACATTTAATATATGAAAATGACATCTTTAAAGTTTGTTTAATATATTTATATAAATGACATGCTTATGTAAAATACATAGAATATTTGCATAGCTGCCAGATACTGTCTTTGTTTCATGTTTTTTACCATTTTAAACACTGTTGAAAAATGTCCGTACATGTAGACAAAAGCTCCTAAAAGTAGAGCTTTTGAATCAGACAAGGTTGATTGATACCTTTTTGCTTCTGCCTACATACACATAAGTCAATTGCTTTCCTGAAAAACGATATAATTTTATATTCCTACCGTTAAGATACAATAACTCACTCATACATCTCTGTACCTTCACCAACATGACCATGGTAGTTCTGTTTCAGAATGATACGAAAAATAGGCAGCATTTTCCTTGACTTCTTTTTAGACTATTCTGAAGCTTTGACAGTCTCAACTACTTATCAGAAGGGATAGGCTAGTTAGACTCTTTATTCTTTAAATTCCTCATTTGCATGAAAAATACACAAGTGTGAAAATTATAGTATCACATACATGTGCTTTGAGGATTAAAAAATAATGTGAAATATGAAGCAGAGTGCCTAACAAATAGTACTCGATATATACTGGGGCACTGGATGATTCCTGAATCCTGTCTTCATCATCACTTTAAGTTGGTATTTTATATGTAAGCTGTGCAACAAAAAACTTTTTCTTAGGTTACTTCATTATAGTATGCACTAAACATGTACTAGCAATGCAGTAAATCAAACACTGACTGCACAAGGACCACAAATGTGGAACCATTGGAAGAACTGCTAAATAATTCCTGTTTTATTTTAGAATCAAAGACATAATTAAATTATTGCTTACACTGTTCAGATAATCCTCTTTACATGTTACTTTGTTCGAATGAGTCAGAGACTAATGCAAATAAATACTCTGGTATAATCCTGTCTTGAAACCAGAGACAGTAGCCTAACCAATTGACTCATCTTGTTCAGAAATGAAACTGACCACACTTATACAGGAGGAACATGTACACTGTGATTACTCTTGGAAGAAAAAGTTCCAGTGGTCATCACTAAAAGTGGGGCCAAACAGTAGGAGGGGTAGTGATGGTCAATGAGCCTATATTCTGTGGAACAAGAGTAAATGGTATTAGACCTTCCCTTAGTCATGTGGAAAGGAGCAAGCAGCTATTGAAGATCTTTCAAATCCTTACTCATTGCAACTCTTCAGTTCATGCCCTGTTACCTTTCCCCTGAATTACTGAAATAGCCTCTTCATCATTGTCCAGTTTTATTCCCTACCCTACATTCCATTCCCTGGCCCATTCATCACACATGCACTAATTGAGCCTCAACAGTGCTTCCAGACAGCTCTTCTGATAAACACCAAATTCACCTCATATAATTTCCCTATTTAAAATCCACTGGCTGTAAGAGAAAAAGAATTTTGTAAATCTGACAGAATCTAGCATGGTGATTTTGCTTTAAACTTTAGTGTGGTCAAAAGCACCCGGAGGGCTATTTACACCAGTTTCTGAATCAGTAGGTCTGGGCCTGAGAATCTGCATTTCTAATGAGCTTCCATGCGATGCTGATGTTACTAGTTAAAGCAATGCACTTTGAGAACCGGTGATCTAGCAATTCGTGCCTACCCACGGGGCCTCACTGTTCACCATGGTGTTCTTCAAATCCTAAACACTTACAGTTCTCAAACTCCATCATGTTCTTTCCTGCCTATGTGTTTCTGCTCATGCTAATTTCTCTACCTGGCATTCTATCGCCTGTGCCCACAGGTTAATCTCCAAAGTTCCCCCCAACCCCCACAAGCCTTCTGTGTTCCTGTGATAGCATGCATTTCCTTCTCTCCTACCTGCCCTTATTACATTGTGCTGTAGTTGCTATTTATACTTTATGGTGAGGTCCTCGAAGGCTAGTTGTCTCTTATCTTTGAATACTCAATGCCTAGCAGAATGCCTGGCACACTGTAACAAGGCATTCAAACGTTTTTTCAATGAATATTGGTAACTCTGTATCAGGCACAAGCACTCTACCACTTAGACAACTGCCAATGACAGTTATGTTTGTATTCCTCTGCCCCTCAGGGAGTAGTGGTAACATTCTACAAGAAAAAGGTCCATGTGTTTATTGTCCGGGATGGAAACAAAATGCTGGAAATATGCAACCTATTCTCTACATATTCCAAAGAGAGTGAGCAGGTAGAAGAGGAATAAGCTCTGGGATAACCAGAGAAAAACAGAACACAAGAGAGTCAGTCAAGATCTAGGCTACAGAAAGCCCTGTGTGGGGCCCCCACACAAATATTCTCTAGTTTATCTAGATGATATATGTGTTTAAATTTTTAATGCCATAGAGCTTAGATCTAATAATGGTCTGCTTGGTATTGGATAGAAGATTCAAAGATTAGAATCCTTGTTAAACACTCAAGACATGATTATATTTCAACTCAAAGCAAAGGTCTGCACAAATAGCATCTAACAGTAAATATAGATGTCAAAGTCTACTGCATAGCTGGTTTCCAGGGCTGTCATCCACTAAATAAAATACTTCCATTTCAATTATACTCAGAAAGAAAATCTAATTCCTGAAATGTAATGAGTTTTCCACACTTCCACACTAAGTATTTTTTACTAAAATGTCTTTCTACTGTTATATTGATTTATCTTGTACTTAAAAGCTCTTTAAAAAATAGAAATTAAGTCTTGTAGTTCACTTAAAAATCTATGATGACCAAGTTACAACCAGAGAATTGTCATGTTAAAATGTTATATGCAAAGCTCCACCTCCATATATTAAAGAAGGGTCACCACTCTAAAAATTTTTAGAAAACCATTCATACTGCTGGTAATATTTCATACATTTACAGTACACTGGGCCCATAGGTCAACCAAAGCTAACTTCGCATGTATCATAAATGTTGCAAAGATTTCAAATTAGATTGTGAGAATTTTGCCATCGACTCCATTGATCACAGGGTAGTTTTATTTTAATCCAGAACAATGTGCTATTGATACTGGTGGAAAACAGGTGTTCAATAACTGGTAGTTGAATTAAAAAGAAAGATGTTTGCCAAATTTTCCAATTATGTTAATATGGTAGAGATGTTCAGCTGTTTCTGATTATCTCTCAGCAGTTCCCGAATATTAGGAACAGAAATAAATCAAACACAAATACTTTTTTATTATATATTCATGATAGCTGCCATACTGTGATTTCTAATTTGTTTCCAATTACACTGCCTTTGATTTGGCAGGGTTATGCTCTCAGAAATTATATACCAATAAGTCAAGGTCTCCATTGTCCAGACAGTTTTCGGCTTAGCTTTTCCCCATTGGAGAAACAAACTTCTTAAGATTATCCCAACATTACTTTGAGCCATTTTCAGTTAGGTCTAGTTGTTCCTCCACTTTTAACTATATTCTGTTCCTTAGAAGCAAGTCACCAGGTCCAGCCTTCACTCGAGGGGAGAGAATCCTAGAACACCAGGAGTCAGGGATCATTGGGGACCACACTAACCTCAGCTACCTCAACTCCCTATTAATTTTTCATATCTTGTCTCTGAGCCCTAATCCTACTTTATATTAATCTTTATTTTATTTGACTCCGGGGTTCACACATATAAAATACAATTCTCTATTTCAAGATGCTTGTCTATGAATAAATGTAAAACACCAAAACTACACTCCCAAATTCAAATTTCCTGGCAAATTATAATTTACCCTAACAGAAAGCTGTCAGATTGAAATTCAGAATTTTTAAATGTATTCTCATTTTTAACATTACAGAACATAGGGCTTTAGAACTTTTAAGCTTTAGTTCAAATTACAAATATTCTACTTTTTCCTTTTTTTAATGATTTGAATGGATATTAGTGGCTTGGCAGCATTTGCAAAGTTTGTGTAATTCTAACTTCACATTTTGCTACTCCCTTTTCAACCTACTAAATCATGTTAATCAATGCATGCACTCCTTGCAACTAGAAAATGCTCTTTTACATCTCAAGATCTAATGAAACCCTTTAACAAATGTGGAAAAGAGAATGAAAAGTCTTACAGTGATGTGAATACTAATTGGAATTTGAATACAGATCTCTTGAAAGCAATATTCTATAGAAAACATAACCATCTTATTACAGAACTTGAGAATTACAAAGTGACAAAATAGTGAGTATTGATGAACTGAGTTAAAGGACTTAGGAAGTAAAATTCTTTTGGTAAAAAGCATGAAATTGTTTCAAGTCAGTGGGCCTTAAATTGTTGATGTGAAAGTATACTAAGCTCAATATCTCCTTAATCAGCCTTGACTTGGAAACTTAAAACTTAGTGAGGCAGTCCTTAAAGGAAAGGCTCAAGCCATAGGGGATGGATCACTTTTCTCCTAAAAGATATTTCAATTTTGACATTACTCAGATAACATGGAGGCTATGCACAAGTAGTCATTCAAAGACCAAAAAGAATGGAAAGAAATGTCACACTCCCGTCAAAACTTAGTGCATTTTTAAACGATGTACTTAAGAATAATGGAGGCAGCTTGGAGAGAGGTTTCAAGAAATTAAAGGCATAGATTGATAATGAGAGTAACTGACCTATTTGCAAATTGAAGAGATGAAAAAGGACTGGTTCACATGAGAACTGTTGCCTGTAGGGAAGCTGGGCAGGGGTGAGCCCCAGTCTTGCAGAGCATTATTAACAGGTGTGAATAGCTGCTAACAACATAAACTGTCACTGTTGGCAAGCTGTGACAAGACAGCACATTTAAGATGTAACATGACACTAATAGTGTCTACGCTCTTCATTCAGGCATAAGTAAATGTAGACATAGTTCATACCATTTCTGAACTGAAAAAGAAAGTATCCCTATGTCGTCTTGTTTCCAAAGAAACCCCCTTTCAGCTCACATTATTCCTACAACAAATAACAAAAGCAAACAATATGAAAGTTAACATGTTTTGAACTTTATTCAGTGGCAATGCAAGATTGTAGTCAAGCCTTGTAGGTGGATGCTTAGGAATCTTTCCTTACTGGAAAAACATCTTTAATCACTTCTTATTATACTAGGAGATTTGTATGTGGGCTGTCATTCGTCGTAATACAATTTTCTTATAGTTTATTTAAGAATCCATACACTGAGTGAGGCTTGTGAAACTAAGCCATGAAACAATCTAATTACTTCCAAGACCCGTACAGGCGCTTACTGCAAATGAGTTCTGTCTAACCATCTTCAGGGGGACATTTGTTATTCAGAACAAGAAAACCCTCAAGGCAGGAACCTTGTTGTCCACTAATCCGGTGAATAATTCCAAGCGTTTTTTTTTTCTAATAACTGGAACCCCAAAGGAAATATTCCAGATGTTTCTCAATATAACTATGTTCAATCAAGAATCTAAAGATGATAATAAAGACACTGTTTTTTCTCCTTATTAGAAAAAAAGAAGACAACTAACATCTATTAATCTGGCTAATAATGTAGCTCAAAAGGCACCTCAATATTAAGGAAGACACTTTTACTATTTACTCAAATTTACTTGTGTGGAAGGCAGGTATTAAATTTTTTGTTTTATACAAGAAAACATTGGCCCTATTCCTTAATAAGAAATAGTATTATGGTCAACTTTCCTAAAATGGAATGCTTTTGGTTTTGCGTCCATCTATTTAAGATTATTGGTACATATTCCTCTTTGCTAATCAATAATAAATATTTCTATCTTTAAAAGAAAACAGCAATGTGTCTGTCAAGCTTGGAACTTATGAATAACAGAATAACAGCAAAAAGTGCTTCCAATAAGGAAAAAGCTGAGTATGATTTTCTGAACAAAGTAAAAAAATACAGGCATTATAATTCAGATTTGAAAAGCATACATTTGTTCAGCCAGTTTATGGGACATAAGTTTATAGGGTATATTCCTAACTCTCTGGAGTTAATTCATAGAAGAACTCTGTGTTAAGCAGTGAATCTCACACAGGAGGCTTATAGATAGTAGGTGTTCAATAAAAATTTGATTGAAATAGAGTATACATCAAAAATATTATCAGATGAAAGAAATATATGATTTCTCTTTGAGACTCTGGAGTAGATGGCCTTTAGATAAAGACAATGGTCACTTATGTGCATAGAGACTGCAAATAGGGGTCAGGTGAATGGGTACTGACCTGGCAAATTTTTATTCCCCATAAAAGAGCTCTTTCAAAGCAAGTCCAGGTGAACCATGTTATTGAATCCAGTTTCATACCACAGCGCACTTCAATCAAAGGTTTTACATCATTAGCAAGTTCAGTCAGCTCACACATCAAACTCACTCTGACCTTATCATTTCATGCATCAATGATATTCTCAGAGTCACAAGTAGAATAAGATATAAACAAAGCTTAGGAGTGCATCTTACAGCTCTCCCCACCGCCCACCTATTTTCATTGGTCAAAGAAAGATCTTGCTTATAAATTTGCTTAGGTTATCAGTTTTCCAAATTAGTTACTTATCAAGATTAGGGAGGAAAAACTTAAAAAATATTGTCAAAACTTAAGTGTATGAATGAAAACATTATTATGGTATCTGCAGATATTTCCTTCAGCCTAAGACTGTGCAAAGGGGTATTTTAAGAGGTAGTAATGGACACTCCAAGTACTTCATCATTAAGAAATTGTCATGATTCAGTTGCAGGAATGCCATTGTGACAGTATTTTAGCTTTTAGGAGCCAATATTCTTGAAGGCTGTCAGAAAATGAGTTCTTCATTCCATGAGTACTGCCCACAGCTTCCAGGCAGTTCAACATAAGTTACCCAAGAAATGTGGAAACATGGAAAGGGGAAATGAGGAAAAAGTAAATTAGAGCATAGTGTATAAATTAGAGATGTGTATATCAATATATAAACATGTTGATATACATTATAAATAAGACCAACAGCTTAGGAAGGAGACATTGCTTCCATTCAAAATGAGAGATGATCAATGAAGAATTAGAACAGAGGAGGATATGGAATGGGGCCTTTAAAACAATGTAAGTTTAACAGGCAGGGATTAGACAGAAAGTCATCTTTCACATGGAAGGCAACCTAAATGGAAAGAATACCCTGCACAAAGGTACTAACAGAAAAGGTTCAGGGAAACTTGGACATGTATTTCTCAGGTTATGAGATCAAGATGGTTATCCTGGACAGGATGTCATCATAACAGTCAACATTTATTCCTTTTTCTTTTCTGGCACAAAATCTGCACTTGACATATATTATCTTATTTAAGCTTCAGCACTGCCAAATGAACTACACCGGTGGTCCCTGTTTTATGAATGAGGACACTGTAGCCAGAGGGCTTAAGCAGCTTGGTAAGGCCCACGGCCACCGAGCATTCAGCCCACCTGGACCAACTCTGCTGCCATCCTCTCACCACTTCCCAAGGAGGAGATCTCAGATGCAATACCAGCATTCCAATTCAGAAAATGATGTTTGAAAAGCTGTGAAAGCACTATGGAGAATATACACAGGATGAACTTTTAATTGCAAACCCAAATTATAAGCCTGTAAGTTGTATTTTGGAAGGACTTAAGCAAATGTACCTCTTATTGGTAGAAGCAGGCACAGGAGTAACTAAGTAGTTATGGAATGACTTATTTAATAAGAACACCTTTTGAGAAGATTATGTCCAAAGGCATCTTATCTGCACTGTGACTATCAGTTTATAAAGTTCATCTTAAAATTTGATAAATACAAGGACTAACACAATTTCCTGAACATTAAGAACAAATGACAAATGGTTTATAGGAGAAGCAGTACAACTTTACTCTTCTAAATGCCATAAGTTTATATCCTTAAGAGTTCATCTGGAATAGAAATCTAGTGCCTTCTTACCTAATGCTCTGAGATGTTAATGCAACAGTTGGAAATAAGTCAGGCTTGCCAACATTTAATTTCTTTTAATAATTATGAGTAATTAAAATCAATCAACATAATTATTCCATAAATTTTAAGCTACCAATCATCAACTAAGTAGAGCTTCTAAGTCCTAAAAAAGAATGCTAAATGTCTCTGCAAAAACTGGGAAAAACCTAAAATTCAAATGCTCTGAAGCTGTGTCAAGCCAACCACTAGATAAGTAATACTGTCAAACATATATGTAACACTGTGGAATATTATGCAGCCATAAAAAATAAAGAAATTCTGCCATTAGCAACAACATAGGTGGACCTAGAAGGTATTATGCTATGTGAAATAAGTCAGGCAGAGAAAGACAAATACCATGATTTCACTTATATGTAGAATCTAAAAACAAAACAAAACAAAACAAAATGAATGAAACAGCAGTACACTCATAGACAATGAGAGGTGACTGGTGATTACCATGGGGGAAGGGTTGGGATGAGTTGGGTGGGAGAAACAGGTGAAGGGGATAAAGAGGCACAAAATCTCAGTCATAATAAAGGTTGATCACAGGGATGGAAGGACAGCATGGAGAATATAGTCAGTGGTTCTGTAACATCTTCCTATGCTGGCAGGTAGTTAACTGTACTAGTGGGGGTGACAATTTAATAATGTGTGTAAATGTATACTTGGAACCAAAATAATATTATAGATTAACTATACATCAATTTTTAAAAAAATAAGTAAATCCATAGAGACAGAAAGCAGATCAGTGGCTGCCAGGGACTTCGGGGAAAGAGGGTATTGGAGCTTAACTGATAATGAGTATGGTTTCCTTACTGGATGATAAAGATATCTTGGATTAAGATAGAGGAAATGGTTACACAACATTTATGAATGTACTAAATGCCACTGAACTGTAGACGTTAGATAGATAAATTTATGTTATGTGAATTTTACCTCAGGTTTTTAAAAAAATGTTCAAATGTATCAATAAACACTTCTTTTGAAGATGGGGACCTTACAACCTACTGCAAATGAGTGCTATAATGCTTAGATTACATACAGTATGTTAAAATATTGTATAAATATATCATGGCCAATTATATAGTAATCATGATTCTTCTCCTTTCTGGGGCAAATTTTGCTTTCCTTTCAATGCCTCTCAGCTGTGGTTCATCATTTGTTAATCTGTTAGGACAACAAATTGCTTGGTTTTCACCACTGCTCTACTTGAATCTCAATAAAAGGAAGGTCATGGTTAAAAAAAAAGATACCAATTCTCTCATCACAACTTGCTATTCCAAATTAATCAGCCCTGTTAACAAAGGGCATGCATAACAGCTTCTAATTCAAAGTATTCATGAAACATGAATACCAAGTATTAATATTCTCGTTCAAGTTATCAAGCTGCATTACCAAGGGGAACACACACACCAAGAGCAGAAAAGCAACCTTTTTTCCATAGCAAAATTTGATCAGAAAAAAACCCCCGAAAAACAAGGAGTGGAAGGAAAGGCACAATAATGTTATCTTCAGGTGAAAAGCTCAAAGAAAATGAGAACAAAATCTAGCCACTTTGACCCAAAATAAAACCTTACAGAAGCACATGGAACTATAAACAAATGATTAATGTTCAGAATTGAGCATGTACATTAAAAAATGAGCAGTATGAACTCTTTGAAAACGTTCAGGGAGAGAAAGAAGAAAGTGCAAAATGTTCAAAGCATACTTTCTGGTTAGGGGAGTTATAAATATTTCAAAAAATTTTTATATGTATATATTTTCTAAACATTATTTTTATGCTCAGAAAAATAGGAAAAAATTTAAAAGGCATATTAAATTAATTTAAATAAGTATTAAGAAAAAGTCAATCGGAAAAATATTGCAGCTGCTTTTATAATTATTTACTATTGTTCATGGCCTAAGCCATTCTGATTGGAAAACACAAAGTACAGTAGGAGATTCAGAAAATAAGTAAATAAAAGATTACATCTTTCATTTAGTACTTTTTCTTTCTCTTGTGTTTACTTCTAAGACTCTTAAAGGATCTTGATTTATTTTTTTAACAGCCCTTAAACATCTAGAGCTCATTTCCATTTGCATTAGTCCTAAAATACAGATAAAGGAATTAATTCTTGATGTCTTAGGTGTCTTCCAGCTCAAAGTTGAGTTTCAGATATTTAGCATTTCAGAAACTCTATTTTAAGTGTCCTGACAGTCTTAAGACTTCATGTATTGCATTTTGTGCTGCACACAGTTTGGGTCATTTCACACTGAGCAGAATCCCATTTCCTATTTTTTCAGCAGCTCCCTCTGCTTCATGTTACACTCAAGCTTTATGGACAACTTTTACTGGCTGTATGTCAGTGACAAATTCCACTTAAATTGCTAGCTTTCTGCCTCAAAATTTAAATGACAATAAAAGGCAATGAATATGAATAATTTTTGCAACTTGAGGTGACCCCAGTTTTAGGGAAACCATGAATTGCCAAATTCCAATACAGGTGATGCAAGGACAAGCTTTGGTCAAAGGATAAAGAGCTTGAAATTGGTTGGGGGTGGGGAAGGCCAGGATTTCCATCATTCTCGTGAGAGCTGTGACCATCACCAGCATCTTCACCCAGAAAGAACATGGTACTGTAGAAAAGATTAATGTCCTAAGGCAATCAGAGGAGATAAACAAATTGGACACCAGAAGTCTTGAATTTCCAGGCTGCACCTTAACATAAAAATTATAGGTGTCATTTGTCTGAAATATTAGTTTTGGAAATAACATTTTAAAGGTATGCCCATTAGCTATCTGTTTTTAATTTGGCCAAGGCCTTGTTCATTAGGCACCTATTCAGGGCTTCGTACAGACACACACACACACACACACACACACACACACACACATATGCACACGCACACACTTCTTATGGAAGCCCTGAGAATTCTGCCCAGGAACAAAATGATGACAACAGTACTTCAGAAAACACAGGAAAACCCTCTAAGTCCTCACAGTCCAAAGCCAGGCCTCCAGGCCCCAGCACTACACTGGAATGCCCGGCCTGTGTATCAAATCACTGTCTCCCATATCCTCACCTCTAGTTTGTTTCTGATGTTTCTCATACCACTTCATCCAAAGTACACAACAGAACCAACCTGGCTGGGTAATGTCTATGGGAAAGCAGACATAGCTCAGGATCTTGGATCTCCTCAGGGACCTCGGCCCATGGAATGTGGCCCACTCCGTGTTCTGTAACTCTCTACTCACTGGTTTCAAACTGCATTTGGGCTCCTCAGTGGTAGTTTTCACATTCTGCAAATAATGAAGTTCCCAACTGCCCACAGAATCTTTTCGTGCCTTTATAGTTTTCATTGTGATGATAACAACAACTGTAACAGCAACTGAGAACTTACTGAATGCATTACATGCTAGTTTCTGCACTGTCTTTCACAGACATTCCTTATTTAATCCTTATTAATTCCTTATTTAATTAATAGAGTTATAAGGCAGGTCCTTACCATATTAAAGGTAAAAGAACTGAGGCTCAGAAGAACTGAGGCCCATTAAATTCTTTTCTCAGGGGCACATAGCTAGCAAGTGGCAGAGAATCCAAAACCAGACCATATGATTCCAGATCATATACTTGAACTCTTCTACCCTTTAATTTTGGCACAGGTCAATTTCTATCTCTTCCACGAAGCTTGTCCACGCCAGGCCAGAATGATTTCTCTCTCCCTTACGATTCTCTATTTCTCTAAGTCTCTTGTTTGCCAAGACTTCCTTCTTCCCTGTCTGTTGTTATCCTGTTTCTCCAACTAGGTCATGAATGCCCTAACCATGGGGATCTGGCCCCTCTCGGTGATGCTCTCTGGGGTGGTTAGCAGTACCTCCAAACATTTCATATGAGTCCAGGAAATTTTTGATAAAGGGTAGTGCAGATCTGAAGATAGACTTTCATCTACCAACTGCCAGAAATAAAGACTGAGATGATGTAGTCCAATGTCTTCCTGAGGACTGTCAAGGAAGGTGATACAGTTTAGCAATACAGATTGGTGACCTTCAGCAAGTTTTTCAAGCCTGTGCAATGGAGTTACTGACCTCTGTGGTGTAGGACCACTGTGAAAGGTAGGAGCACTATACATAGTCCTGTGTAAGTAAATAAAGATAGCTTATAAAAAATTACCACTGTTTAGATGCTCAAAGTAACCCTGGATTCAACTGCAGCGGTAGTTTTCAAACTGTGTTAACCTACCCGAGCTAAAAATAATGCCCTGGAAGTACTTAATGCAGGGGAAGAAGCAAGAAGGAAGAAGAGTAAGGGATGCAGGACCACTGAACAGGATGCCTGGAGACTGTTCCCCAAGTCTGTGACCAGAAAAGTCTGTTTTTAGAAACTTCAAACACAAAAGCACTCCATGAGCCTTTGCTTTGGCAATAAAACAAACAGAAATAATTCAGTTACAATGATAGTTTGAACAATACTGTTTCATTCCACTCAGCTACAGACAACAATGCTTTCAAGTCAATACCAAGTTGCTCTCGAAGTGGGAGGAATTATGAGGGTATACAGTATGTATTATTAGCAAGGCGGACTGTCCTTTAGAGAAAACAAGTAGCAAAGCACACTTGGCTATAGAAGATACTGCTCAGTTTCCAGAACCCTTACTTCCTCCCATTCTTTCTGAGCAGTCAAGACTAACTTTCTAGGATCTACTGTCACATTCACAGCAAAAGTTCTATTCTTCAACACCTCTGCAGAGATTAGCTGGCTCACTTCCTTTCCTATATCCTTCAACACTCTAGGCCTCAGATCTCTAAATGTCTCAATTCCGAAGAACTCCCCATTTCTTTCTCAATAATTGTGATTGATGGATGTTTTTTTCCCTTCCAATTTTCAAATGCTAAGAGATAAGCAGTCTATCTAGGACTGCATGGACCCTCACTGTGTATTAAATCAATGACCATCTACACTGACTGTAAAGGACCTTCTCCAGTCTAAGCCCAATGGATTGGACTTAACTCTTTGGTGAGAAACATTCCATTTATTTAGACATCACCAACTCAGATTTTCTCTTAAAAATATCCATTTGCATTTGTTTTCACCCAATCCAAAGGATGCTCATGACTATGAAAACAACAAAAATGTAAACGCTTTCTTTGTTCTGTTTTCCTACCAACATCCTAGCCCTCAAATTCAATAAATCTAAGTTATTCTTGTTAACAACATGGCCCAGAAGCCCATGATTCTTAATTTTCCTCCCCTCTCAACCTGGTTTTCTTTTAATTTTACTTCTCAGTATTCTTTAGAATATGCTAATAATCTGTACAATGCTGACACTCTTTTACTAATGGGGTGTTCCACTTCTTAAAAGAAAAATGCAACTTTTCTTAAATACTTCTGCTTAGCAGCAATAAAATAACAAGATTTAAAAAAAAACAGCAATCATGGCAAGAATACAGATTAATATGATAATGTCTCTAATTTTCTTTTAAATACTTCAATATAGACAATTCAGTGTGTAGGAGAGGGTACTATGTGTAGTTTAATACAAATTAAGTGCCCATAGGGTATAGATCAGTGATCCTCAAACTTCAGATGCATCAGAAGTGTCCAAGTGACAGCTGATGACACTGTTTCAGGGACCACACTTTGCCAAACATTGTAGCAGACATCTGAAGTTCCCTAATCAAGAGTCCACACTTTAGATATGGGTAGGAGGTATGTTATGGACCTTTTTCAGTAGTGTATACACCTTGGGGGAGAGCTATGCCTATATCAAGTGCTTCAAATACTACCTCTAAATTTGCACCGGAGAGTTTGTAAATGAACTAGCATTAATTGACTCCATGATCTTGGCCTCTGTTTTCTCACCTGGAAAAAAATCAGGGACAACCTATCTGATCTATAAGACTGAGGTATTTTGAGGATCACATTAGGTAGCACATGGATGACAGGTTGTAATGTATAAAGCATTGCTATCATGATCGCTTAGAAATTTATCCAGTCAACAAAAGATATCCCATAAGAATGGGCTTCTCAGATTCACCAATGAATTTCTGAGATTAGATTTCCTTTAGTCATCGGAAATTCAAAGGGAAAACAAAGGCAAACACACTTGTCAGGGCTCATTTTTTTTCTTTTACATGAATATACTTGTTATGTAACAAAAAACAAAAATTCTTTACTTATTCTTCCATGTTTTTGAATTTCTGATTAAATGTTCATAATTCCTGCTTTAAAGATATTCATTCATGAATAGCTTTTATAAAAGAAATATGTAGCTACTTGCTGATGTCTCAAATGTTGAACCATAAAGTTTCATTGCATGAAAAATTCAAGTGTTTCAATGCACTGCAAAAATTGGATCCTGAATTGGTTCTGATTATTACGTGTCTCTAGGCTTTAAATTTACGACCCTTTCTTCATTATGTTACACCATTCATCCCTTTGTAACAGATGACTTAATGTGAGTCCACATACTACAATTTAAAAATAAAAGAATTTTTACATGCTATGTAACTTCTTGTGAAAATGGAGTCCTTGAGCCAATAAAAGTATTCTTATAGATGCACTTATGCTTAAAAACAAAAGGAACCCCTGCAGAAAAATGTAAAAGCTTGTGACAGCAGCAATATGGCAAAGTAGTATCAAACTCATGGCCCCCCTTCTAACAAGCTATGTGATGTGTGGTCAGTCATTTAATCACTCTCAGTCTTAGTTGCTTCATCAGTAAAATGCAGGTAACACCACCTTCTATCCCAAAAACACTGAGTTTAGTGCATCACTCAGTTTTCAAGGTTATATGTTTATTATTCATTGCTATTGTTGAATATTCATTAGGAATCCATCAAAATCCATGGACAGGAAGGTTTTTTTTTTTCAAAAAAAAAATACAGCATATGCAGCGTTAAACTATGTTACTAGTGTGCTTTTTATGTTTCAATTAGCTGAGTAAATACTAAAATTACCTCGGAGCAAATTATTAAATGAATGAATGAAGATTCAGTTGACCAAAACTGTCCCCAAATTCCACATTGCAAGGGAGCTTTTTATGATGCAGGTCTTTGTGGGAAATTTTGCAGGATCAAAGAAACTGCTAAAAAAAAATCAGCCTCCCTTGTCCATTGTTTACACTTACTAATAAATTATTTATAGTCCCTAAAAATAATTATATCCCATCAACTAAAGCTCTAGATATAGGAAGAACTCAGGCTGTTTAATGATTGAGCAATTAGAGAAGAAAGGGAGAGAGTAACTTATCTAACCTTGAAAAGGAAGTACTGCTGCCATTCTTTGACTGTGAGAAGGATTTTTGTGTTTTCACCAAGAAGTACTGCCTAACATATCCCTGCCTTCTAGGTCCAGCCAACAGTGGACTAAAATCTTTTTTGGAAGTAGTCAAATATAACATAAGTTCTGAATATAACAGTTCCCATCAAGACTAGAAACAAAAAGCTGTGGTTTAATAGCTGTTTTCCTCGTCTCTGAAATTTACTTAGAACCCACTTAAACAATAAAGGAATGAGATTAAAGAATAGCTTCTGTGTATCCATTTGTTCATTTTAGTCTGTTATGTGGTATCCTTGGTACCTAGTGAATTGATTCCTTTATTAAGGAAATTTATTTTGCAGGGATTATGTAATTGGATTTATATGACTAATTTCACAGTATTCTTTAACAGACAAATGTGATAAAAAAATGTTGCTAAGAATACTGTCTAATTAACTCACTAAACAAATGTACCTACTTCCCCAGGATGCTACTGGAATGCCTGCTTCACTGTCCAGGTGATGACAATTTCTGTAGTTACTAGACTTTTCCTTTTGAAATCAGGGTCATATTCCTAAGTATCATCAGCCTAAATTTATTTTGTGTCTCTTCTCCTTTCTTCCAGGATTCTTGGTAGAAGGCATGCATTAGATTGGAGGAAGCAAAGCAGGCATCTTTTTAATTTGTGTCTGGAAGGCAGAATAGAGACAGTGTCTCTAGTACAGTGCTCTCCTCTGCCTTTGTGCTGTGGTACAGAGAGCACGACAGTACGCAGTGGTTCCCACTTACTAAAACCCCAGGTACCCACAACATATATGCCAACTGTTTATATGGCAGGCAGTGTTGTTCTTCACATGGGAATCTATCTTTATAATAAATTTGATGCTTTATGGGACTCCATAAGGATATTTCCTAAAAAGTGTCTAATTGTTTACATCTTGATACGGTCATCTTAAGAAATTTTTTAAGGCGTACAGCCACTACAGGAGTTTCATCTATGATTCCTTTTCATTAACAATAAATGTGGTATTCATTTCTTTTGTTCCTTATCAATAAAAGACACTATGTATTAACCTTATAAGTACGAGTTTTGCATGTATAGCCTATAGAGATCTTTAACCAAAACATTTTAGTTAACTCTCTTTTTATTTTTTTCCCATTCATCTTTTTAAGGGTTTTGGCAAATTTTTCTGAGTCATGTTCCCTAATGTAATGTTTGAAACAGATCTACAAGGGAATGTACAAGCCATTTCACTGTAAAGACTCAAATTCATATTAAAAACAGAAATAAACAGAGAAATCCAAGCTTTTTAACTTTGTTCTTAAGATGATCTTAAAGTCTATGACACAGGGAAATATCTTAATTAACTTTCTCCTATATAAATATCCTAGGTAAGCCTAAGTATGGAAACTTGAAAGTATTCAAACTAAAACAGAAAAATATTTTTGCCAGATATTATTAAAGTCATCAAGTTGTCACACTTCACATAGGATATTAGGGCTCATTTGTATTAGTACTGAAGTATTTTAATACTGAGGAACTCTAAGATACTTGTTATAAATTATCTAAGGAGAAATAATTACTCAGATATTTTGCCCAAGACAATTCAAAAGAGCCACGACAGCTATCCACACATGTACTTTGCAGATACTTTTCTATGGTCATTATTATAACCTAGTATGCAGATATTTTCCTATAAACAAAAAGACCTTGTCTTCTTGGGTCTATTTGGATAACACTGAATAAGCCACTGCCTAAGGTTTGGATCACTGTGAGCTAGAAACTCAAGTAATAGGAAAAGGTTTCAATTTAGTATCTTCCGGTAAAAATACCCCAATTCATGCACAACTGCAGCTGGAGCAAAGAGCCATATGATTCAAACCTCAAAAAAAAAAAAAATTCCTGTGTTGTTGGCAAAAACTGGTGGTGGGAAATCAAGGTAAAGCAAGACTATAGCATGAATGTCCTCGCAAATTCACTCATAAGATCTGTGTCACTGAATCTTTCTCACAATGTAAACTAAATGGCTTCCCCATTCTGTTTTTAGGTCTCTCGTAACTTCAACTTTACCATTTTTGTGATATTTTTAAAGATACTTGAACATAGAAGCAAGATGAGAGGCCCAGGGTGAGTGTAAATTGGTATGGCGTTAGCTGTGGGGATAGCGAAAATGAAATCACAACCAGGAGTGACACTTTAGGGAAACATGACAATGATGTGTTTCTAGGTATGGGAATTGAGTGAGCAACGTGTATTCAATGGACTTATTAGATATTCCTATCCTCAGTAGGGTTTGAAAATAGATGGTGAAACTCTCCTTTGTCTACACAATCTCAAAATACGTAGACCAAATGTGAAATTCAAACAATACTGGAGACATTACTTGTTTAGTATTGTAGAAATCAAATACAAGTAATTTTTCCCTCCCCCATTGGATGTGGAGTGTTTGTGATTGAATAATACAATCCAAATGGCCACTTTCCTAACAAAACTAATGAAAAGAATTTGAGGCTATTTAAGCCATTAACTACTTCAAGACATTTGTTAGATTTTTGTTTCCAATATAATGTTAATTTTATGTATTTTTATATACTCACTCTTCAGGGGAAAAAGGCAAAGAATGGTGGTGTCTTATCCAACAGGAATAGACTAAGAATATACAGATCTGCATCATAGCATGGTATTTTTTCCATTGCACTATGGTTTTGATTTTTAAAACTTCCTCTTCCTGGTGTTATCAGATCTTCCTCCTGATGCTACCATAATAATCAATGGTATACATTTATTGACCTTCAGAGGAATGCCAATTGATTTGTCCCAGATGATAACCAGAGAGCTTGCTGTGCAATTACCAAGTGTTTCATTTGGATCACTATGAACAAGCTTATAATCATATTTTATAGCATATGTCAATCTATTGCTTGAATAAGAAACTTTTTTAATATCTTAGGCTTTTTTCTTTTTTTAAAAAAAGAAAACCCACAAGTTAATATTTGTTAGCAGAGGAAGTCACTTGGATTTATTTATTTACTCATGCCCTGGTACAATTTCAAAAAGTGCTCTCTTGAACAAGAAACAACTCATGTACATTGAGGAACTCTTGAATGTTACCTAGGGTTTCATTAAGACTATGAGATTAAGAATGCATCAGAATGCTAGGCAGCTTTTAGGTTGACCTAAGGAGAAAGGAAGGAGACAGGCAATCATGAAATAACATAGGTGATGTTAGAGAAAAGGGAGCCACAAACCAGGTTGAGTGAGAAAGAAGAAGGCACAGAGAGACAAGCTGTGGAGTAGGAAGAGCAGGCTCCTCCCACTGAGACTATCACACCAAGTGGATGAATCCATTTTGAAAGTTACACCAAATGGTCATCACTAAAATGAAGGTTAAGATGAAATGCACAAGGGTCAGTGCAATCTTGAATTCTGAGATACAACTGGATCTAAGCTGCCAAATAAGGACATCTTAAAATACCACATGTAAAGAGGAAGATAGCATTGGGGGTTATATTTCATAGACATTTGGTAAAAGTAGCATCCATAATGGAATCTGATCAGAATTAAAAGTGATCAGTCTGAAGGTATAGTTTAAACATGAATTTTAAATGGTACTTAGGGGCCACAATCATAAGTACAGTCTCCCTGGATAGGATAGGAGCCAGTATGAAAAGGTCCTGAGCAATAACTGACATTATTCACTCCTTAGAGTTCTTCCACAACATTCAGAAGAAACAGTTGTTAAGAGATATCCCTTAAGCATGCAGAAAACCTCTGCAACTATAAATGCAGAGAGGTATGTGCACACATCAATCCTGGGCTCTTTTCTCAATGCAACTTCCATATCGTAAATAGGCACTATGAAGAAGGTGTGCCACCCCCCATGCACACCTACGCACGAGCCTTCTCTCAGTCTACATTAAAAAATACACTCCAGCACTCATTTCTTTGATGATAGATGTTCTGACCTCAAAACAGTTAGGATTATAATTTGCATTCGGCACCCAGTTCCTTCTTGCTGAATAAGGTGCATAGTGTCCATTTAAATTTACCAAACATGAGTACAGTACAGGCTAGTGCAGATGTACACCATCTTATAGGAACCTAATAAGACAACTGACTTTCACATAGGAAAGTAATCATCTTACAAAAAATCTCTGCAGTAAAATTCATTTAAATACACTGTTTACTGTATTTTAAATATTTCTTTAATAATAATTCAAATTTTCAAAAGATTAAATGTGTTATTACTAACTGTGGACCTTTGGAAATTTTATGGTTTCAATTAGATTAAAGGAGCAGTATAAGGCTGAATTTCTGAATTTTTAAAACTTAAAAAAATTACTATTTACAATTCTGAGAAAGCCTGTTTTAATCAAAATGTATTATTCTGGCCCTTTTTGCCCTAAAAGGGATATATTGCTCATGAAAATGAAGTATGATAGTAAAACCTGTGTCACTTAATGGAGTCACGACTACCCTTTTCTTCTAGTTATGTACTTTTTAAGTGAGTTAAAGTTGTGGAAGATTCTGTTATGCTTCACTGGTCTTCATTGTACTTTGAGTCATATAATAAAATGATCATATAAAATAAAAACATGGCAAGGCCTAACAACTGAAAGAGTTTGTGCTTTCAGAGTTCAAGAATCAAATGCCAAGAAGGACTCATCCTACAAGGGCCTAATTGTAAATGATGTCTCAGTGATTTCAACACATAAAAAGATAATTCATTTCCAAGACATTTAAGACAATTTCTGGGTCTCTGGCTGGCCATGCATTCTTGAGTCCTTTACAATTCAAGTTCAATGTAGTATTATTAGTCATAGGCCATTTTTCTAAGAGAAAAAAACCAGTATGTAAAATAGTACATGACACCCAGGTCAAACTAATATTAACAATTTGCCATTTTATCAATAGCATTTTCTTATAGCATTCTTATAACAAAAGCTAATCAAAGTAACTTACTATTGCAGTCATCCACAGGAGAGTGTATCAGAGAAACCTTTCAAACATAAAATACACACATCTGCCTGAAGATGCAACGGACCCTCCATTGTTGGCTTTTGTATTCAGCTCTGTTTGTTGTACACTCATTACATCCTGTCGTCAGGAAGAAGGAGTATTTAAAACATTTTTTTCCTCCTCTAACTATTGCAGCTGCTTCTACTGAGCAATAAAAGTTGCTAGAGAAATCATATATACACATACATGTAAAATTAGAGCAACAAGCTGCTTTATTGCCCCGATTTAAAATAAGCTCAATCAGTAGAAAAGAAAAATACTATATTATACAGCTTGATGAACAGCTGAAGACAAGAATATACTCAGACACAGTTTTAGAATTCAGGATATTTCTCACTCAGCGATGTTTGAATGAGATGAGGGCATTTCTCCTTTAAATTTCTTTAAACCTCTGAATGAACAAGTAGAAATTATGTGGGGAATGTAACCCAAAATAGAAAGATAGGGAGAATTTTCTTAAATATGATACTGAAACTTTAAAGGCAGAGAAAGGAAAGGTCTTACTCCTGTTTACTTCTAATTTATAAAATTATATCACTTTCTGAATCCTAATGTATAAGAGTTCTAGGTTAAAAGGATACTTTTTGTAAGTCAGCAATAAACTCTAAGCCAACCAGATCTGATTGTTAACAATCATCCTTTAGGAGGAAAGCAAATATATTAACTGTATTGTGAGGCAAAGATTAACATAGAGATTACTTAAATTACCATGATTAAATTTATAGGCATGTTAACCACCTTTCACAGGTCTACGGAAAAAAGGCATTCAGAGTATTTGAAAAATAAGTGAACTCTTACTCTTGACAGTGGCTGTCCTGGTGCAGTTGTAAAGAATAGCCAACTCCCCAAACACTTTTCCTGGACCCATGGTGCACAGCTTCACGCCTTCTTTTGTGACTTCAACCTTACCATCTGTAAAGGAGAAGGGAAAATGCATTATTTTAATATTCTGTCATGTTTCATTTCATTTGTTACATTTTCAATGTGAGATGAGGAGCCTCACTTTTAAAAATGCAAAGCGGTTCCCAATTAACAAAGTCAATACCAAGATATGGTGCAAGAGATGAAATAAAAGATCATAACCCTTTTGAGATTAATCCCTTTAAGAAGATTTGAGATGACACTGAAAGGAAGTACCAGAAAAAGATAGAGACAGAAAGGCAAACATAAAATTATTCCAAATGGAATGTTAGACAACTATGGTAATTTCAAACGTAACATCATTTTGAATCCGAAATAAAAACTGAGTCTGTGGGTACACTTTCTACAGCAGGCTTCATACTCAGGAATTCTCATCTGAGTAAGGTGGCTATTATGGAAAGGGAGATTATTTTGACCCTTGAGCATTATTTAATTGCAGCTCCTGGTATCTTTTCTTTTTAAACGTCTTATCTGTCTTGGGCAAGACTGTTTTACCTGCTTCTCAGCTCTGCAAATTGACCTTGAAGAAACACAAACTACCAGGATGGAGAGAAGAGGAGACACCAGGACCGCTTATGTTCTACAAAAGACTTCGGCAGTGAAATGCTGAGCATGGAAAACACTACAGAAACATTGTACACTGGGTATACACTGTTGCTTGCAAGTAAGGAAAATGCTATTCATGAAGGAAACGGAGAAAATACATTTTTAAAAAGTCATGGCTATGTACACTAGAAATTCCATCACCAACATAACTGCAAGAGAAATAAAAAGGCAACGCAATCTAGTCCAGACCAAATTCTCCTCTTCCATTAGTCTCTCAAGTTACTTCTCCACAGGCTACAGAAGAAAGCCTAATGCTTGACATTAGCTAGTAACTGCAAGGAAGTAAAGCTTCTGTGTTTGTTCCAAACTTCAGGCCTTCATGCATCGACTTCATAATTGTTCATTTACCTATGTGTTTCCTGTAATATTTGACTTTTCAGAGTTTGGATATTAAATTTCTTAAATCAACAGAGCTTTAAGCAGTGGTTTTTGTAAAATCACAGAGTTGATTTGGTAATTGTTTTGAGTACCTATTGAGATAAAATCTTAAATATTAAAAAACCTTAAAAAAATATAATCCATGTACCAGTGATGCAAGATCAACCCCTCAGAGTCTACCCTGGAAACCATGTCCATCAAAATTGTATCAATGGAGAGAGAATTCTGTAGTAATTAAGATAAATCGCACATAAAATCTACTCACGATTCTTGAATTGTGTACATATGCGCTCTCTGTGTAAAAAGAAGCTATTCCAGAAAGAAAAATCCAACGACTGAAATGGTTGGGAAATACAGTTGACTCTTGAACAACAAGGGTTTGAAGGTGTATGTGTCCACTCATGTAGATTATTGCAATATATTGGAAAAGTTTTTTGAGATTTATGACAATCTGAAAAACATTTTTTCTCTAGCTTACTTTATTATAAGAATATAGTCTATAATACATATAACATGCAAAATGTGTCAACTGACTGTTCCTGTTACCAGTAAGGCTTCCAAGCAGTTGTAGGCAATTTATAGTTAATTTTGGGGGGACTTAAAAGTTATACATGGATTTTCAACTGTACAGGGCTCAGGCTCCCTTAACCCCATGTTGTTTAAGCATCAGCTGTACTCTCTTATGCAGGTATGGCCACTCAAAAAGTCTAGGTTTTTCAAGCCTTACTTCTTGACTGCAGGAAAGAAAACTTTCTCTTGATATGTATGTAAAAACCAGTCCAGTAAATTCATATTTTCATAAACTTCAGAACCTCCTCCAAAAGACACTTCCCCCCTCTCTTTCAATGGCAAGCCTATTCCCCTAGAAATTTCACTGCCACTCAAGAACGAGAGACATGTTCAGAAAATAACATAGTCAGCAAATGTATATATCATTTGAAGTAAGATGAATAGCTGAATTCTGGTTCTCTTCTCTTTTCTTTCCTAGCCTTGTCACCTTGGGCAAGTTGTTGATTTCTCTATGCCCGAGTTTCTTCATTGATCAAATGTGTAGAAGTAAAGCATGATAAAATGATATGAGCTAAAGCAGACGCAATGCTCAGCAGAGCTCAGCATGTAGCAAATATTCAATACTAGTTCTTACTATTGGTATTATTTCCATTATATTTCTTACTATTGAAAGGGAGGTAAGGCTTATTAGGTTACACAGAAGCACAATATTTCATCACCTATTACAGAAACTTATTGAGGTTTATATAGAATAATACCTTTTTGTTTTTTAAATGAAGAAAGTATTTGTCTCAGATTCTCTCTGTATGGGGTGGTTGAGGAGAGGCCCTTTCAGTGTAAATCAATATCACACCAAAAGAAGAAAATACAGTGTCAAGAAATTACATTGATCCACCTGGAAAAATGCAGTATCTCCGTACTCTTCTCTGCTTGGCTATGTGTGGCCAATGTTTTATACAGTCTTTACTTGGGGGAGTCTCCCACAAATAACAGAGTAATAACTTTCCAGATCATTATAACATCTTCTTGACTTAAAGCTCTAACTTCAATTATATTAATAAGACTAAGGGCAAAATAAACAATGCCTAAAAAACTTTCATATATAACTGATTTTGTAAAAAACCTGTTTCTCTGTCTCTTTGGATTCCACAGTTAAAAGTCTTCAGGGGGAAGGGACTGAGAGGAGTAAGACCACTACTGAGAATCCTGCTGGATATTTTGAAAGTCATGCCTTCTCAACCAATAACCAGCCTAAATAAAAGACAAGAAATATCAGGGCTCTTGTTTAAGCTCAGTGGTTTCTCAAAAGACATCAGTAGACCTGTTACATCAGAACTAATTTATCAAATACAGGTATTTCCCTGTCTGGGAAATTGTAAATGTCCTTCTTCCACAGTGACCACTGTACTTGGTCCTGGTGCCCCTTCTCTGAGAAACCATGCTCATAGAATATTCATCTGCTTTAACTGATGGACAGTTCATCTTCTAACTGATCACATTTCCCTTTATTGTACGACCTCGAAAAGGCTCACCACCAGAATTGTGTAAGAATCTGGGGTTTCAAATTTATGCACAAACTCACTTCTGATTCTAACTCACTCTACTGATCTTATTTTACATTAAGACATTAGACATAAGACATTCATCTTCTCATGCTTTATTTTTTAAAAGATAGGTATAAATAATTAAATATATATGAATAATTAGCATTGGTAACAGAAGGTTGTATTCCATATTAATTAGAATAGCAAACTTTTTTTAAAAAAGACTTGCTGAAACAGATTGTATTTCAGAAATAGAAATTTGGATGTAAAACACCTTTTTTAGGTTAAGTTAAACTTTGCAGATTCAATATATTCACAATAGCAAAGGAAGGAAGTGGATTTGATCTCATATGATGGATGAGAATGGTATAAAAAAACACTGTATTTTTTTTTTAATGAACAGAATGGTATAAATGGTAAAAAGACACAGTGTTTGTAAATATTACCCTGAGTCATAGTTTGATCACTTATTCTTCCTCATACCTGTTACATGGATAGGGATTGAGTAATTTAGGGAGGCAGGATCTATTAGGCTCTAAAAACAAAGTTAATTATTGAGAGTCATTTCAGAGACATTTAGAAATATTCCAGTTTCTAAAAGTCGACTAAAGTGAGTCATTGATGTAAATTGTGAATGCCACAAACCAACCTTGAAGAAAAATTAGAAGTGACTACACATTTACAAATGATCTCCAAGTATGGACTGACTGGTTCACTTAAGAAAACTAAGAGGAAGACAGACAAAAGTTTACTACATACACCCAGTGGCCCCTATTTTCACCTGATCAACTTACCTCTCAGATTTGTTTTAAACTTACTCCACGGGCATAGAAAGTAGGTAGGCATAGGAGTGGTTATTTTGGTGGTGTGGGAAGAGATATGGATGAGAATGGTATAAAAAAACACTGTATATTTTTTATTATGTGTAAAACAAATAAGGAAAAAGTTAAGAAGGCTGAATACATAACATCTTTTGCCAGAAGCTTATACCAACATAGAAACAGCTGAGCTTGGAGGTTTCTATCTAATTATAATTTGCTATTTACTTAGGAATGCTTTTTGATGAATTTACTTTGGGTCAGCATTGATTAATATAATTTCTATTTCTTTGAAGAAATAGATTCATTAGTATTTATTCATGACTATTTTGATGCTTCAACTTAATTTCATTTCAAGTATGTTAAATTTAAGATCAAATTTTTTTAAAGTAGTGGAAAGACATTTTTCTGAACAATCTAGTAAAGTTTTAGACTTTTCTGCAAATTTTTTCTGACTAAACTCAACAGTGACTAGAGGCTACCAGAAGTGTTATTTGGGGAACTAACAATAATCCAAAATGTAGTTAATCTATACATTCTGCTTCTGCCCTTTTTATTCATTTTTGCTTTTTTAAAAAAAATAACACTCTTGGTATTATTTTTACTATGCACTGTATCAGGAAAGAAAAGTAAAGAACATTCAAATTATTATTTGGATTTTGCCAAACTGTTAAAGTTGTTTGCATGAGAGATGCTGGGACAGTCTAAGGTTTAAGGGTTCTTCATGGCTTCACTCATATCTTTTATCACTCCTCTCACTAGCATGAACAACTGAAGTTGTACCTGAATGTATTTTTTATTCCACTTCAGCTACTACATACCCATTTATGATCTGGAATGGGCTGAGTCATAAATCCTAAATATTGCCACTTTGAACAACAATCAACCTACCTTCTGCTTTTGGCATCACAATTCATCTAACACCGTTGGGAGTTGCTAAGTTTTAAGAGATCCATTATAAAGCATCTATACATTCATCTACCTTTTATAAGAATCAGGAGATCCTATAAACAAAAGATGAAACTGAGTCTACAAGGAGACCCAGACTTTCCTGGCTTTGTTTATCTTTATGGGTCTTTCACAAAACCAGTAGTTTTGCACCATGAGGACTTTCATGATAAGGTAAATCAGCTTAGAGATTTATTATTAGCAGGCTGAAATAGAATGGCTGGTAATCTAATTATGAACATTCTGTGCTTAGTTCCAATAATCTTGGTTGGAACATTCAAAACAACTTTGTTGACCACTAAAAGGAGATAGGTGTTGTATCAAAGATCCCATCTAGACAAAATCTCCAATTGCTTTCCTTCTCTAATCTGTTTGACCATATGTTCATGATTTTGTAGGTTTGAGACCATAGCTTTTTCATTATGTACCCTCCCACCAGTGATTCTGAAGTTCTTTAAGATTTTTAAAGATTTGACAGGAACATGTATCATTGTGGTGGTTGAGCTGTCATCACCAGCATGGATGCATGTCCTCCGGAGGATGAGGTTCACTTATGGTTCTGCTTTCCTTTTTTCCCTATCAGTTTTATTGAGTTAAAATTGACATATAGCACTGTATAAATTTAGGTGTACAGCATAATGACTTTGCTTATATATATATATATTGCTAAATGATTACCACAGTAAGTAGTAGCATCCATCAATCTAGCAACAAAAAAAAAAGGGGAAAAATGTTTTTCCTTGTGATGAGAATTTTTAGGACATACTCTCTGCTTTCTTAAAGGACTAGGGATACAATTATATCAGACTTGCCTTGCAAAGTCATTTTAGATTGGGTATGCTGTCATATGGGGAAGAAAGTAGAAATTGATGAGGCTGCTAGGGCTATTTAGAGGGAAAAGCCATCAAATAGCCAGGACAAGACTATATTTTTAGATATCCCCCTTAAACATTTACTTATTGTCAGTCATTTATATATGTCTTCCTTAAGCCAGTATAAGAAGGAAAAAGATGACTTCCCTATAAAATGCAAGTTTGTTCTTCAATTAAAGCATGTCAGTACCTTATCAGTTTTCTGTTTAAGATTGTTTTCAAACCATTTCAAAATGGATGTGGTTTCTCTGGATCTGAAATCCTGCTCCTTAGATGAGGGGTTAATCTTCATACTGAAAGTCATTCTTTGGCCACTAAATGGAAGCCTATGAGAAACTGCCCTGTTTTAATACTATGTATTTCTTCCAAAGTTTGCTTCACCCACTTCTTGTTGGGTATGTGTTTTGCTTATTATTTCCTCATTAGATGTATCTACATGTTGCAGGGTTTTTTTTCCCCTTAAGCTATTTATGTTTTCATAATTTCTTTAACCATCTGGTTCTTATAATACTTTAGTTAGGGCCAGGCTTCTGATTTTAAGAAGTCATTTTTCTTTGCTATCATCATAATAATTCATACAGGGAGCATAAAAGTACTAGTTATCCCAATAGAATGAAACAGAATCTGAGCTCTAAGAGACCAGTTGAGTTGAAGCCACCATAAGTGAAGACCTTTGCTTCTTTTCCTTCAATTAGCCAATTCTGATTTCCCATCTGGTCATGACTGCTGTATACAATTTGACACTTGACGCTATTTTTTTTATACGCTAAATTACAACAGATTATAATATACATTTGTATATTGAATATAAAAGCACCATAGTTGCCCTAGGTAATGAGATAATCAAAGACATAAATGAGGTATCCAGAACTAAAAATCTCACTTATGGAGAGAGGGAGAGAGAGAGAGAGAGGGAGGGGGGAGAGAGAGAGAGAGAGAAAGAGAGAGTTGTTAACCTGAACATTGAGATACCCGAGATTCATGCTTTGTTTATTTCTAACTCTAAGGTCATAATGAGCTAAGGAAGGGAAATGGAACAAGGGTTATGACACTGTAAAATCTACTTAGCCTGTGAAAAAGGCCCAGCTTATTCTTAAACTTAATTTATATGCTGTTCTTCCTCTTCTTCCAGCCCCTTAACCAATTAACTTTATAATCAGGATAGGAGATAGAGCTCCAAAGTATAAGTTCACCTATATGGATAAAGAATGCTGAGATCTGGATTACCACAGTCACCTAAATGACCCCATTCTTAAGACAAAACTTCAAAGAAGTTATGAATCACCTGTATATATACCATTCCTTATGCTGACCCTTATCCAGAGGGCCCTATAACCCTCAAGTACGCCTCCTCTCTGAGGTCACCCACACTCCTGAGTGTGTACTGTCTTATATCAAATAAACTCTCTGGTTGCATAAGCCTATTGCACTTGTCTCTGAACTCTTATCCATGATGAAGACAAGAACTTGCTGACCTCCACCTCCAGTGGTAAATGTCTTTGTCACTTTGTTATTTCATTCAGCTTTCTAGTCTTAAAGTAATCCTTTTCTCTCTCCCTATTTTATTTCAGACAAACAGGGAAGTGGAAGTTCTCAGAACAAAAATTTATCCCACCCAGTGCTCCATGGGTCTCCCAAATCTTGGGGTGGTAGAGGCTTAGCTCCTATGCAGTACAGATTCAAGCAGACACTGGCTGCCAGCGACTCTGGCTTTAGGAGTTAGCAAGGAATATGCCCTATGCTGAGCAGGAGTTCAAAAAGCTTCCCTTTCCTCCCTCTGCTCTTCCTTGCTCTCTACTGCCTAAACGGCTGCTGCCATTCGCTGCTACTCCTGCTTTAATGAATTCCTTATCTGACCTGTTCACAAATTCTTTCTAGATCAGAGTCAAGAACCCTCCCCCATCCAGGTTGAGGTTTCACCTAGTGCACAGGGAGAGACCTTCCCAGATGTAGCTGCCCTGACAACAATAAAGCATACACACATATTCACAAAGGAAACATATGTAAGGAAACAGACTAGAATTTAAGAAATTTGGATATAGAGAATCTCATGAGCCATCAGAATGAAAGTCACTTCTGTCTTTGGAGATATTTAAAGAGTAGAAAACATACCAAACCTATTGTGGATGGGTCAACCATTTACCTGACATGAATGGGATTCTGGAAAGATTTCACAAACATTATGATTCTATAATCTTTATCATACTATGGTTTGAAATCCTAGCACTTTAAAATATATGGAAAGCACTATAACCTTTATCACATTATGTTTTGAGGTCCTAGCACTTTGAAGTATACAGTAAGCATAGGTAAATGTCTGTGGACTAATTTCAATTGGTAGGAATGAGGGAAGCTAAAGGCACAGAAGAAATATGCATACATGGAAAAGGAAAAGGAAATAGACTAATCATTCACTGAATAAATGAGAGGTGAACATATAATTTAATTATCTTAATTAAGTCAAGTTTATTATGCTTAATCCCAGCAAGATATAATGTACTCTGGCTCTATTATTTCTATGACACATGAGCACCTCCAATTAGCCTAAGCAATGAAAGCTTTTTTTACAATTCCTTAGAGACAGGCAAATGGTCACAATACCACTATCACTGGCAGACCTGTGGGCACTCACCGTGTGATTTTGTTTGTTTTAGTATCAAGTCTGGGAGAATTATGATGTAACACAATGATTCTCAGCTGGGGGCAGTTTTGTCCCAGGGAATACGGGGCAAGGTTTGGGGACATTTTGGTTGTCACGAGTTGGTAAATTGGGGGATGGAGGGAGAGGTCTACTGGCATCTAGTAGGCAGAGACCAGGAACACTTGTAAAGATCTTACAACCCACAGGATAGCCCCCATAACCAAGCATTATTCAGTCCAAAATGTGAACAGTGCCAAAGCTGAGAAACCCTGATGCAAAGTAAATGCAGGCATGTACAAAATACTCTCTATTTAAAGGAAAAATTTTGACTTTCATTATTTGTTATTTTAACCTGAGCCAGATGTAAATTGCAAGCTAAAAAAAGTTTAACACCAGGTTGCAATATTTAAGTAAACCATGTTGCTACTGGATTGAATGAAGCCACAAAGCTATTGAATAATTTTCCCCAGCAGATGTCACCTGAAATAGAAGCAATTACAGAAAATTCTGAAACAAGATTTATAAGAATATCCTACTGATGTTAGAATTGCAGTCTTTTTACAGATATCATTGAGAAATATCAGGTACTGGCTCTAGCACTAACTGGCTATTGGATCTTGGATAAGTTATTTCACAATCTATACCTTGATTTCCCCACTATAGATTTGAGGTAATAGTATCTTATTTCATAGGGTTATGATAATTTTTTATTGAAGTATCAGTGATATACAATCATATTGGTTGCAAATGTACAACACAGTGGCTCAACCGTTACCCATATTATTAAATCCTCACCCCTCTAGTGTGGTTACTATCTACAAACATAGAACAAAGTTACAGAATCATTGACTATATTCTCCATGCTGTACTACTGTACACATGTTCAACTTAAATTGTGGTTGAAAATTATTGTGCCCCTTTATTCCCTTCTCCCTAGCTCCCAACTCACACCAGCTCCTCCCTCTTGGTAACCACTAGTCATTCTCAATGTCTATGAGTCTACTGCTATTTTGTTTCCTCAGTTTTGCTTTGTTTTTATATCTCACAAACAAGTGGAATTATATGGTATTTGTCTTTCTCTGCCTTGCTTATTTCACTGAGCATAATACCCTCTAGATCCAGCATTTTATTGCAAATGGCAGAATTTCTTTTCTTTTTATGGCTGAATAATATTCCACTGGGTATGTGTACCATGTCTTCTTTATCCATTCATCTTTTGATGGACACTTAAGTTGCTTACATATTTTGGCTTTTGTAAATAGTTCAGTGATAAACATAGGGCTGTATATATCTTTTCAACTCAGGGATTTTGTTTTCTTCAGGTGTATTACTAGAAGTGGAATTAGTGGATTGAAGATAATTCTATTTTCAATTTTTGGAGGAAACTCCTTATAGGAAAGGAATCTTTCCACAGCAGTTGCACCAATTTACATTCCCGCCAACAGTGTAGGAGGGTTTTGATAATTTAATTAGATAATAGATATGGCAAAACAAAGAAGATAAAGGTTAAGAGTAGTTCTTAAGGCAGAAACTTCCTTTATCAAGCAAAATACTTTGATAGGCACTTTTAAGGAGGGAGAGGCAAGCACCAATGTCTTGGTTCATGAAATTTAGGAAAGAGCACAGTGATATAGAACAAAGGGAATGAAGAGAGAAGGGTGATGGGCAAGAAGCTGAAGACTGCAGATAAAGGGGCCAGCCTTTAACATGAGGCTGAGGACTTTCAGTAAAAGTGATGTCTACCCTATAATATTCAGTTATTAATAGTCAGAATTAATGTCCTATCTCTTTCTTCAAATTGGTCTGCTTCATACTAATTTCTTGGGTGAAAGGTTTGGGGAAAGATGAGAGCTTGAGGAAGGATACATTTTTTGGAATTGTCAAAACACCCAGAGGTAAAGAAGCAAAGAATGAGCTATAGTGGGTAGTTGAAGAAGGGGAGATCTTGGAGTAATTATGTAAATTATGTAGTTGGAAGAATCTAAGCCACAGGAATCTGTGGATATTTTATCTGAGGACACCAGCCCTTTCACAGGATACCAAATGGGCACTTAATCCAAATTCATCTAAGGCTGGAAAGATTAGAAAAGTATTGACTGTCCAAGATAATGTTCCTTCATTTAAAGATTGTGTCTCCTTTTTTCAAGTCCTTTTGACACCTTTGTTCAGCTTTGTGATAAATCCTAAGAGGAAGAAACAGGAAAAACTTTGAAATCAGAAGTTCTAAGGTGATATTCTGGTTCATAATGCTTTTGACTTGCTGGACCTTTGGGCACTCAGTTTCTGAATCTGGGCAATGGGGATAATTGCTTCCTGTTTAATAGGCTTACTATGTGAAATTTATATTAAAGAGCTTGGTATGTGATGAATCTTTCTACAAGTATTAGTACATACAAAATTAATTGAAGGGGCAATCATTTAGTTGCTGAAGTATCTGGCTATAAATAGTAGGGGGCTAGTAAATACTCTTTGGTGAATAAATTGGAACATTAGTGCTTGGGGGAAAGGTCTAGATTTCAGTTTAATTATATTACCTATACAGTCCAGAAGAAGAAAAACAACAAGTAAAAGTGTCAAACCCCGGCCCGCCCCTCCACTTAACTTATTGAAAGTATTTCTGTCTTTAACTTATTTTACTTGGTAGTACAATACATTTCTCACAATAAGAATTTTTGACAATTTTGATGCAACATACGTATTTTCTTCCCTTTACACAAGATTAGGATTCTCCAAAGTATATGGTGAGCACTATCTACCCTCACATATTTAAACATCAGAGAAAAAAAGCAAAAATGAAGACTAACCACATCTTGTTAAGTACGCTAAACATCTATACAAAGAAAAAGAATGCATTTGAATTTATTCTCTCAAAGGCAATTGTACGAATGCCCTAAGGCAGGTTGGGAGTGAGAGGATTTGGTCTGAAAGTTACTGCCCATTCAGCAAAGATAACCTTTGTCCTCCTGTACGGCTGAGAATAAAAATAGAAGGAATCTGGACAATATTTTAAGAGAAAAGTGTGCCAAACACTCTACTAATTGGCAACTAGGGGAAATGGCAGAATAAATAAATGCAGAAAAAGGCTTCATTAATTGCTAAATTGATAAACAAAATATGAAATATTATTCAGTCATAGTAAGGAACAAAGTATTGATACATACTACAATATGGACCTACCCTGAAAACATGCCAACTGAAAGAAGACAGTCACAAGGACCACCATCTATGCAATATGCAATGTCCAGAACAGGCAAATCTATGGAGACAGAAAGCAGAGCAGTGATTGCCTGGGGCTGGGAGCGCTGGAAGGACTGGGGTGCAGGGGTTTTTCTTGGGGAGAAGTCTGAGTGTGGTGATGGATGCACAACTTTGTATAAACTGAAAGCAATTCAACTGAACAACTTAAATGAATGAGCAAATTGAATGGAATGTGGATTATATCTCAATAAGCTGGTAAAAACAAGAATATTTAGCACATGCACAAAGTAGCTCCTCAATTAAAGACTGGCCACTATTGCCACTCATAGTATTCTATTATTCTTTATGAGAATGTTGAAGAATCAGAGATGTTCTAGCCTCTCACTTTTCCTTGAATAATCTCTCTTACTCCCCCTTTAGGTTAATCACATTAACATTTTCATTATGTGTGACCTCATTTTCCTTCCAAAATTACCATCCCACCCTTCTCAACTTCACTCTATGACTAAAGGTAAATCATCTATCAGTCATGCAATCAATGACTACAAATACTTCTTACTGGCTGCACATTTAACCTGCCCCACAGTATTTATTCCTTAACTAAAGATCTACGTGAAGCCCTTGTTCAAAAATGCAACAGCTTCTTTCCTGGGTTTTCTGCCACCAAGCTATACAGCACAGAGAACAGAACCATCTTCCTGGAATATTATTCTGATAAAATACCTTCCTTGCTAAGAAATTTCCATTTATTTCTCTGGAATCAAATTCAAATTCCTAGCATCGTGTGATCTTCCACAAATCAGGATCTTGCCTAAATTAAGCAACTCATCTCCTAAACACTCATCTCCATCATTCCCTTATTCAGACTTCATGGTCTAGCTGAAATGTTCATAACCTAATAGAATTCAAAAGTCTGTGAACTTGGATAAAATCTATATCTTTATTTTTACTAACTTCTAATTGAAATATGGCATTTCCATAGTAACAAACTATATTATTTAATTGTACTTATGATGATGTCACCAATAGAAATTACATTTTCTTATTATATGACTGCGCCTCCAGAGATCTTTAAATAATGTTTCCACTCATCACTCCTTCAAAGTCATGGTAGTTATTAGACATAGTATTAGATCTTATTACTTAACATGTTAATGAAAAACATACATGTATTAGTGAACACAATTTTAAAAATTATTTTATTTATTCATTTTTTATATAATTGGTTTCCATGGTAATCGAAAGTAGCCAATGTTATAATGCTTTAAAACAGTTGGCAATGAAGTTCCTCGACATCACACTTCTACAGGGTTCCAAAGCACAAAGAAAAGATTAAGAATCCCTGGTTAATTGAACAATCTTTTACCTCATAAAATCTTACCATGGCATAACTATCACTGATGGCCTAGAATTTGTCTGAGAAAGAGAAGACAAAGTAGATGTTAAAAAAAGAAGTTAGCCCAGTTGTTTGGGTACTTGTTAGAAGTCCAACATGATGGACTCCATCTCAAGTTTGCCAACTAAAATCAAATAGCTCCTGGCAGTCTGACCTGCCCCTCACCTTAGAGCTTTATTAATGTATCTTTGGTCATAGGAGGGAGAGGGGAAATGTTGGCTCAGTTAGCACAAATTTAAAAACAAACAGGCAAGCATGAACTATGTAAGCAAACTACATTCCCTCCTGCTTAGACGGAAACTATAAAAATATAAACTTTTATTGGATATTAAAAAACACTCTTGTCTCTTAACACATTTATGTTAATCACCCTTCTCACACTGTTATAGAGGAACTTGTATGAAAAAGAACTCCAATAGGCTTAAAATATTTAAAAGGATATGAAGTTCTACCTAGTCTTGAGCAGCAAGGAATTAATTTAAGAAACTAATTCCCATAGAAAAATATTATTCCTGATGACTTAGCACTGTCCATGAATAATTTGCCCATATCTAAAAATGTCTTTAGTCATTTATATTTTGAATTCAAGCACCTCTAAGTGACAATAAGGTTCATATTTCTTTTTCAGCTTTTCCAGATCTTAGTTCATCTGCTCACTCACATCAAGAACAGACAAAGAGTTTTCATTTGAGCGCCAAGTTAATTCTCTCTCACCACATCCACACCCCCCAGAAGTAAATAATTGGCACTTGCACTCTGTTTCAAGACAAGGTAATGATTACCAACAAACCCAAGGTAAAAAGATATTATATTTTACATTGAGAACATTACAAAATAGATGTTAAACTAATGCTATGCTTCTGTCCAATAGATGCTTTTTACCTAAAAAATGGGATATAATGATATACCCAAGTAATAAGAAAACTCTGGTATCTAACATATTAGGATATAAAAAATATATATAATATAGAAGACCTTTGGTGCAGTGTGGTTTTAAATTATGCTTGAACACTGAGAAAACATAGTCCCTTGTATATGATTGCAGTTTCACATGGAAAAATAATGTTAATGTTCACTTGTCATGGGCCTTTATTTTTCATGTCTGCCTAACAGACTTTGAAGTCCTTGGTCTCTACTGGGGAAAGTACAAAGTCATGCAAGATGGCATGGGGTAAGTTGGTATCTCCAAGATTATAAAGAAAAAATTAAATCTCTTCAGTGAGACCAAGACAAAAGAGTTCACATAAGTCCTTCACATTTCCCACATATTTTATTCATTACAAAGCATAGCAAAACCAAAAGATTTTTCTGTGCTATACTACCTTGTAGAAAAGAGAAAACACTAGAGTTTTAGGATTATTTAGCCCTATTTTGGGTAGTATGCAAGTTTGACCACAACTGAAATCCAGTTGCTGCAATGAGCAGGTTCTTGGTGAGTGGGAGACTTAAACAAGTTCTGGAAAATAATGTCTTAAATAAACAAAAATGTATATATCTATTTGTATTACAGAAGGTAGCTTAAAAAAAACAGTAATGAGGATTTCTATTTCCTTAAAAAATGTCACTGGTATATATCAACCAATGACATGCTTTTAATACACTAAGAAGATAATGGCACAGAGACACATCTGGGTTATTGTTGCTAGTATTCATTTGCTGTGAAAAAAATATTACAAGGTGGGCCTCAATAAATCTATTTGATAAGTGAATAAGGATCAGCCTCCCCAGCTCTACAGGTAGAAAATGCAATTATAATTCTAAGAATGAACATGCTTGAATTTCAGAAGAAAGCAATACTCTCTCCTTTATGTGAGTATCATGACAATATCAAAATGAATTAAAAGCAGGAACAGATGAAAACCTCCAGAGGTGACCCCCACCTGCAGTGGGACACAGAAACATTTAAAGGCATGGACCACAGAACAGAAATCCCTACCTAATGGGAAAACATGAATATCAACTTGATGAATGGTTCCATGCTTTCAATGGACAAGAAACATATTTTCTAGTCCCTTTTTGTGCCTAGCATAGATATAGGATACTCTCAAAGATATTAGATGCTGGGATCAACAGTGATTACCTATCCATATGAATGAGCAACCATTTATAATCTCAAGTTTCATGGTCATGTGCCAGAAAATAATGAATTGCTCACTAGAATATTCTAAATAGACATAATATAGCTTTTTGCAATTCTATGTAGGCATGGACCAGCCAGACAAGTTTTCCAAAGAAACTGTATCCTCAAACTGAGTTATGACTTCCTGCTGAAGAGAGACAAAATTTCAAGACCAGTATATTTTTATCTCATTATGGAATAGACAGAATATGAATGTTATATTATAGAAGGTGTAGGTGAAGAAAGAAAAATTGGAGAAAAGACTCAGAGAAAAATGAAAGTGGTGCAGGAGAACTGTGGAATAATAGAAGAGACAAAAATAAAGAAAGAGGATACAAAGCAGCGAAACGAAAAGGTGGCAAGTTAAGGCATCAAAAAGTAGAATGCAGTGTCTCTGACTACCTGGAACTTTGTGGGGACCATTAGCAGAGCTCTTGCTTATCTCTGTCCTGAGCACAGGCAGAGCTGAAGCCACAGGGATGCTGACCCTTGCTATTGGTTCTGCACGGAACTCCTTTTGTGCAGAGCCCAAATGGCTTGTGTCAATTGACCATTCCCAGGCACTGGGGGAGGGACAAGGGTAAATGGGATTGGGAGGGCTATTAGTTACTTTCAGGTCCACAATTCCTTATCTGCTCTCTAAATCCCAAAGTTGTTTCTCATTTGGCTTCAAAACCTGACCTGACCCAATGTGAGGCTCTTCAGTCTTTTTTGACTTAAATGACAATGTATAAATTTTGCTGCAGAAATGTTAGTATGTTTGATTATATGGGGCTCCTCCAGATCCATTTGGGAGTATTACATAACATAGAGTATATGCATTATTTTACAAAGTCTGAAAAATTTGAATTCTTCGATGTCAGGCCTCGAGGGTTCTGGAAAAGTGCTTGCAGACACGTACTACTTTACTGTACTCTGGACAAGGCTTCTCCCTTTATTGTGAGTGGGTCCTTGTGTGGCTATCATGTAGGGAAAACATTTGCCTCTCAAATGAGAAACTACTGCTGAGAGCAGGGAGCTTAGGAATGTACGTATACAAAAATGAATTTCTTATTCTCCCGGATTTTACCGTACGATTGTCAAGATGGACCCAAGAAAATGCCTATGGGGAGGGAATCATCCTGCCCAGTGTAAGGCCCAGATGGAGGGAGTGGGTTAGAGAAAACTAAAGAACAGAACAGAACCTGGAGGACAGGATACAGATCAAATTTAATGGAGAAGGACAGTTGTTTTTTTTTAATTTAAAATTCAACATGACAGAATTCCTTCATGTAATTTGGTTCATGGGAAAGATGTAAACTTTATATTCTTAAATCTTAAAACTGTTTGTAGAAACCTTAAGAGTTTTATGGAAACGAATGTATTTTAGAAATTGAAATCAAAAAAGTTATGAGCTTATTCTAAACTATTTGGGATGGAATATAATAAAAAAATAGGGAGAGAAGAAGTAGGAAATAAAGAAAAGAGGAAGAAGAAATAGACCAAGAATTCCTAGGCAAGGAAAGTCAGGGTAATGAAAAACAAACTTTTCTCCGAGCTTCCTAACAATGAGGGAAATTAGGCAAATGTTACTCCTCTCTCATTTTATTTATCTAGAAGTAGGAGGAACTCTTCTGAAGAAAAAAGATTTGGTGGTTCACTGTAAGAAACTGACACCTTCTAAAGCAGATTTAACCCATGCAGAAATTATTAATCATATGAACTCTGTTATGAATTACTAAATATCTTTCTATTGACTTAAATACGAAAAAAAATTGCAGAATACAACTCAAAAAAAAAAAAAAGAAGAAAAGCTAAGACATTTAAACCAATGAACACTTACCAGTGGACTCTACTTCTTAAGGTCAGGGACAATCTTTCCAAATGACATTCTAGTTTTAAGTGTTCAGCACAAAAAATGATAAATACACATTTGCTGTTTTAACGTTTAGGCAGGGTTTAAGGGTTAATGCGAAGATTTTTCTTCAGAGAGACAAGCATTTGCTTGAGTGTTTTAGTGTTGAAGAAGAGCTACAAGACTATTTTTAACTGACTTATTCAGTTAGCATGGCAGGCGGTTGTAGACAGTGGAGAATTATGTGTCCAGCCGCACAAGACATTTTAAGACCTGTGAGTCGTCCCCAAACATAATGTTATAAAATGTCCTTTTGCTAAAAATACTGGAATCAAGTAATTATCTACTTTTGAATTTTAATGAATAGGCCATCTGTTCATTCAAATTGAAAAAATGAAATTTTTCTACAAATTAACTACTTGATGAGATGTCCCTTGTGACCAAGTCTGCTTCACTGTTTTTTGTTCTATTTAACCTAAAGGTGTCACATGACATATTAAACCAAGTTGTGTAAACTAGAGTTCAGAAAAATGATTCTCCTGGTCATATAATAATCAGAGTATCTGTTCCTTTGGCAAGCTATATTTGTAATAATTATCAAAGGCTAATTTTTATTACCATAATTTCCACAAACACTCTATGACAATGAATCACAAGAAAGAAAAGTGTGTCCATTTTCATTTGTGATGATTATGACAAAGCTTTAGTTCTAAACATACACTGTTTTATGACATGTTTATTACTGTAATGATGAACAACAATTGTTTTCAATCTCCTTATCCTCGTTTCCAAGAACATTTTGTTTTGTGTTGCGCTCGGCAATATGGTAGCTATTTGTTACATGGGGCTATTTAAATATAAGTTGATTAAAAGTAAATACAATTTAAAACTCATTTCCTCAGTTACACTAGCCACACATCAAATGCCACATGTGGCTATCATAATGAATAGAGCAGAATATTTCCATCCTTTCAGAAAGCTCTACTCAACAATATACTGCAACATCCCTCTTACCCTGTAAAAACCTGGACAACAGGTCCCCAAAGGGGTTCCCTTTGCTGTCACATGACCCCATATCATCAAACCAAGACTTAGAGTTTCAGCTCTCACAGAAATGGAATCTTAAACCAGTCTATCAGCAACTGCCTAACTAGTGCTAGTCAGGTAATCTGCATACAGACTTCTACCATTCCCCGAAGAAAATTCACTTTGGGATGACCAACCCACCTTGTTTGCCTAGCAGAGCATCCTAGTTCCTGCTCCCTTCTGACCGTAATAAACGTCTTTCATTTTGTACAGGTCCTGGGAGCTTCCTACCGCTTGGCAGGTTGAATGCTGCCCAATTCAAATCAATTTGTGCTCCAATAAACTCTTAAAATTTTAACATGCCTTACTTTATCTCTTAATATCTCTAAATAACCATCTCGCTGAAGAATCATTCCTCTTTCAGCAATGAAAACCAACTTCTCACTTACATTACCAACCACGTTTACTTCTTTTGGAAACCATTCTCATGCTCTCCACCCAACTCCTTAAGTTCTTCAAAATATCACACCTTTTTACAATTAACTTAATGCCTTAATTTTTCAAGTCTTTGATGGAAAAAAGTCAAATTTATGTACTGTGTTGTGAAACAAAAAGAAAACTGGTGGCACTTGATAAATAATGCATAATAGCGGCACGACCGGCAGAAAACACACTTCATTCATAACAGCAGCAGAAGCTTTCAGTCTAACTGGAAGTGAAAATGCTATGACAGTCTGAAATTATATTTAAATTTTTGAATTAGTATGCCTGATATTACAGTTAGAGAAAGTAGTCAAGATACTGCCTTTGAGAAATGAACTTGCTTTGGCTTCTATTATCCATAGAGAAAGGCAGCATCTCTGCATACTCTAATTAAATTGAACTAGGACTGAACCATCTCGTCTGAACTTATTTCATAGCAGCTGTAAATTAGTGCACCTCTGTCATACAGGATTGCCCTTGCAAGAAGGAGCTGGCTAGGGAGGTGACATATGATTCTTCAAGATTGACCTCTGCTATGGCTGCAGCTCCCATTTCACTCTCCATACCCTCTCCTCCAACACACACGCCCCCCACAGCAGCCTACCTAAGGCAAGGTGAGGAGGACTGTTTATTTGTCCTTAGCTTTTCTTCCCAGAGCACTCCATGCTAACACCCTATTTCCCACACCTCAGCCATTCCAAGGTAACCTCTCATCCTAGATATTTCTAGTTACCACAATATGCGACTGGTATAAGAATCAACCCTCCCACCCTCATTTCTGTCACTATTTGTTTCTTCCTGTACTCCTTTTGTCTTCCTCTATTCACAGTTCTTCATATAAGTATGCACCCCTCCCCGCCAGGTACTTTGTCTTTTCTAAAGAAAATTGTCTTTTTCTAGCAGTTAACGAGCACCCAAAGTCTATTTTCAGATCAAACTGGAGTCACTTCTTTGTTAAGAGGTGGATATATTTTTATTAATTTACAGAAGATGGATTGTGTTATTGTTGATTTAAGTAGACTTTAAAATGTGAAATAGTTGCTAAGTATTCTTCTCTAGACACTCCACTTACAGTCTTTAAGTACCGATGCCAATTTCCCAGCCCTGGTCAAATAAACCAGGATCTCTAGAGGGTGGGGTACTGACTTCCGCAGTTCCTAACCCTCCCCAGGTGACTTCCATTTGCTGACAAGCTTGGGTTTAAGGCCCTCTGTAACCATGGAATCTCTGATAAGGTAACAAAACAACAAATCTCATACTTGAGGGGTAAGGGTGGAAGACAGAAGGGAGGGCTTCTATTTTGAAAAGAAAAACAATTTGATTTTTTGGGAAACTATCAGAGGACCATAACAGGGTCATAGTAGCTATCAGAGTTGGTATATTCTGCCTAGAGAAAAAAGCAACAGGAAAAAATCACACACAGTAAAAATTTAAATTCATGTAATTATTAACAAGTGTCTTCAGTGAATAACATTTATTTATTTTTTAATAAAGACATTAAGGCGGGGTTGGCAAACTTTATCTGTGAAGGACCAGACTATTTTAGTCTTTGCAGGCCATACAGGCTCTCATGCAGCTACTGATTTCCTTCACTGTAGCATGAAACCGGTCCTGCATAGACAACATGTAATTGTGGGAGCTTAGCTGTATTCTAATAAAACTATATTTAAAAAAATGGGCAGAGGGCTGGATTTGGTCTTCAGACTGCATTTTGCCAACACCAGCATTAAGGAATATGGTAGGGCATTTCTTTAAAATGACTAAGACGGATTGTATTTTCCGAAGATCTCATAATAATATCTCCCATCACACATGCTCTTCCTGCAATGTGCCCTTACCACTCCCCCCACCAAGAGGTGGTTTCTATTTTTCAACTTCCTTAAATCTGGTCAGACCCTTTAACTGTTCTGGACAATATAATATGGTACAGATGATGCTGCCTGGCAGTTTCTGCTTCCTGTCTTTAGGGACACTCCCACAGAAATCTGCTGCCATGCTGTGGCATGCTCAGACACATGGAAGGCCAGTGTTTATACACTCCATTCGAACCCCAGCCAACAGCACCAGTTACAACCAAGATGACTGAGCCATGTTGAGCATCCAGCATGGCCAGGTATCCAGATAGCTCTATCCCTGTCATCTGCTTACAATCACATGAGGGATCCCACACAAGAAATACTTAACCCAGGCAATCAGAACCACGAGAAACTATTTCAGACCACTAAGTGGTTTGGCATGTTACGATGTAAGAACAACACCTTTTTTTTTTGTTCTTTAGGGACTGTTATCACTTTTTTTTTCTAATGAAAATGTTTTTAGTTGGATAGAAGTCTATCAATAAACAGGCATTTAAAAAAAACTCTCCCCATATAAAGAAATGTATTTCTTCTAAAATTGATGGGTAAGCCTCACTTATTTTAAGCCTCATGTCTAGGTCACCTGTAAATACAGTGGCTATATTAAGTAAATTGATTTAAAAAGTATCACAGCATTTAAAGTTCTTTACTCGCATCAAGCATCATAGATAAATTTACTCCTATCTGTACTGTGCTTGGAAAGAGTTGTCCTGAAAGATTATTTATATTGTTTCCATAACCTCATCTTTTACAAATGAGGAAGAGAGGTGGGGTAGAGTCATTAAATACTGTAGCATTGGGATTCTGAAACAGAATGGCAATACAAAATCAGCTCTGATCAAATTAGGTGAACCCTAAACAGAACTCATTTTTCTTTAAAACAATTAGGACCAGCTATTTTAGTAACTTAGTACTAAAAATATGTAGTGTTTCAGGATTATTAAAACATAGCACTTAACCAAGAGATGTTTAAAATCTGAAACTTTCAGCACAAAGCTTGCTTTAGACTGGATTCTCAGAATTTGAATGGTTGATTAGTAACTGTCCATTTACAATAATCAAACTATTAAACAAGTGAACTTGAATGAGTAAATAAACATACAGACTCTTTTCTGGTAAAAATAATGACAAGAGTAAAACTTCCCAAGTTTCAAGTTAGAATAACACTGAATTACTTCAACTGGGAAGATTATTAAAGTTAGAACACTAAATTCTAATGGGCTTCTATTAATTCAGCAAGGAGACAGATGCTGAAATCTGAAAAGAACAGCCTCAAGGCAAGAATCAGGATTCTGAATACCTAAAGCTAAAAAGTAGAAAATATAGAAGACAAAATTATAAATTTTGGATTAAGAGGGCTAAGAATGGGGAAATACAACTCAGGAGAGCAATTTTCTTAGAGTCATCAAATATTAGAGCTTAAATATGCATTCAAAGTCATAATGTCCACACTTGATTTTATGAATGGGGAAAATTAGGTCCCTTTCCAGCTCAGCAACAGGGTGAAAGGAAAACAAACTTTCTGTTAGAGCAGAATCAGAACAAGAACTCAGTCTAGACTTTTTAAATTTCTATTGGGATTTTGCCTCTCCCGGGCTGCTCTTTTACAAGGATAAAGACCAATGCATGGAAGGGCAGTGTCATCTCCCCAAGGCAAAGTGTATGCCTTGTTATTTAGAGCAGCCAGCGCAGAATAAGAATATAAGCATACTGAGCTTTATCCTAGAGAAATAATGTCAACAGAATTTTGAAACAACTATCCTATAAAAAGTATAACTAAAAATATTATTGTAAATTCATGGAGAAAGGAAATTAACACATGAAAAAGTCTTAGATTAGCCAACTATGATATTCACTTATTTCATAGTTTAGTTTCTCATTCATAAATTCATATTACATCAGGAGCACAAGAACTGAACTGACTAAATATACTGAAATAATCAATATAAGAAGGAAAGACTAACTTTTGGGCCTTCAGCGTCTAATTGCTACTTTTTCCTCAAAACTGCCCACTATAATAACAATCCAGCATTAGAACGGAACACAGAAAAGCAACAGCAGCTGCAGAGGCTGAGAGTTAAGAAGAATCCTAGGACTTGAGAATAAAATTCTTACAACAAGGAAGTATTGACTCTGGGAACCAGGGTTTCTTTGCAGTTGTCCAGTGTTTATCTCTTTTAAACTTAAAAGGATTTTAATATTTCAAGTTCACATTTGTTATGCCCACTCTTCTCCTAATTGTATATGCTTCAATCATATACTCTTTCCAGTTCCATTTACTTGATATAAAACCAGGAAAACCATTTCCATGAAATTTTCACTGTCTTGACTGTTTTATATGTACCTCTAACTTCTTTAGGTACCCTCTGCTATTCCCAAAGAAGTATCTTTAGAAAGATCTTTTAAGCAGAGAAATGCAATAGCACTTTATCATAGTGGAAGCATTAGATCCACAAACACCATGATTTGACCGTTCGCCTTATGGTAAAACATAAGCAACACAACGTTATTAGGACTTAATTTACAATCATCATGAACTCTGCTCTCATATTGAAGTTGATTAAGGTATATAATCGTGATTGAGTTTGGACAAATTTTCCCCAAAATTCATTACTTTATGCATGCTAATACTGAAGTAGTTCTGATACTGTATCCACTGATGTAATCTCTTGAAATCTTCCTCTATGTTCCCCCTCATCTTAATATTTCCCAAGAGAAAGTTGTAATTTTACTTAGCATCCTCTCATGTTAAGAAAATATTGAAGTGTTTTTAAAACAATCTCAAAGATATAATCACCTATATTTCACCCTGAGAAATATATATTTTGTAAAGACTCCTACTTAAAAAAAAATCAAGCTACACTACACTACATGGAGCTAAAAGGCAGGATGAAAGATTGAATGGAATATTATACTTGGTGTCAAAAATACTTTATTTTTGTAAGGGCTCAGTAAGCAAGAAGCTGACTATTCAAGTTCTTTAACTTTCCATGGTTTCAGCATTCATCTGCAAAATGGTCCTGGATAGCTTCAAGTTCAAGTCCAACTTTATGATTACATAATTTTAAATGTTTACTTAACAAAATGAAATGGCTTGTAGAAATTAAAGTTACTTTTCAGTATTTTTTTTAAAAGGAACAGACTTAAAAAATTCTCCAATTTCAGTAAGAGTTTCACTGTAAAAATTTATGGGGCCAAAGCTTAGTATTTTGTTTACCTTAGAGATCTATTCCTCACTATTCAACCTCAGTCCCGTTATATGTCACTTGCACAAATAAACACAAGCAGTTCTTAGAGCTCATTGGTCCAGAATGGCTCCTGAATTCTTTACATTCCAGCTTGGAATCTCAGAATGCCCTGCCTTTGAGAATCTGAGAAAAGCTGCTGGTGGATATTTATATTTGCAAGGCTGAGATTTCTAGACTACTCTTTGCTGAGGAGGAGTTACATATCTAGAACATTAGTGAATCTAATTCTATACTTCTAGACTGTATTTGGAGACCCAAGATAACTTTACCTCTTAAATAGAACACCAAGCTGAGGCCTGTAGATGGGAAAGTTCTCCAGCTGGAGTAGATAAATGGGAGAAGATAGTGGCACAAATGCAAAGTGGAGATGCTCGAAGTGGGAAGTGAACAAAGGCTTGTCCTTCACTGGTCAAGTAGTGGTGAGAAGCAATGGCTGGAGCTTACAATGCAGTGGATTTTCAGAGACAGAAGTACTTTAACATTTCTATCTCATTCTCTCTTAGCAACACAAAGTACATAGACAGGAAGAATTAATCAAATCTGATGAACAGATTGAGGCATGGTATAGCAATACCTATTATATGACCATAAGACTGGGGTATCAGTTCACCAACCATGATTCTCATCTCCAGCTTCTAGCATATGGCCTTCCACACCAGGAGGTAAATGTCAGCTGGTGTTTCGTAAGCAAAAGTTCTCTGAAGCTACCCACTTGACTACAAATGTTGATTTCCTGGCTAATGTGATTCAGAATTCAGATCTGAAACTGCCAATTTGGTTTTTCATTTTTGAAAGAAGCCAAAAGGAGCCTACGAAGATATGAAGACTAAATATAAAGTGGTATTTTCAAAGGGATCTGGTAATAGAAAAAGAACATTAAGTAAAAACTAACAAAATATGAATAAACTATGGGCTCTAGTTACTGATAATTTATTATACTGGTTCATTCATCATAACAAATGGACCATATTAATGTGAGATAATTAAAACAGGGGAAACAAGGTACAGTATATATTGGAACTCTACTATCTTTACAACTGTTTTGTAAAACTAAAACCATTCATAAAGTTTATTTTTTTTAAAATAAAATACAGGAATACTGAGAGAGATCATGGGTTTGGTAATACTTAGTTTTTGGTTTCCAAGGGCATTTAAAAATTTTTTACACTATATTGTAGTCTGTTAAGTAAGCATTAGCATTATGTCTGAAAAATGTACATGCACTAAAAAATACCTTATTGATTCAAAAATGCTAAGCATCATCTGAAATTGCAGTGAGTCATGATCTTCTTGCTGCTGGAGGGTCTTGCCTTGGTACAGATGGCTGCTGACTCCCTAGGGTGGTGCTTGCTGAAGGTTACAGAGACTGTGGCAATTTCTTAAGACAACAGCGAAGGCTGCTGCACCAACTGACTCTTCTTTCCATGAGTGATTTCTCTGTAGCACATGATGCTGTTTGATAGCCCTTTAGGACCTGGTCCAAAATTGTAGCCAATCCTCTCAAACACTGCTAATGCTCTATGTGATATTCTAAATAATTTGTCATCATTTTAACAATCTTCACAGCATCTTCACCAGGAGATTTCCTCTCAAAAAACCACTTTCTTTGCTTATCTATAAGAAGCAACTCCCCATCATTCAAATATTACGATATGGCAGCAATTCAGTCACACTTTCAGGCTCTACTTCTAATTCTAGTTCTCTTGCTCGTTCTACCACATTTGCGGCGAATTCTTCTGCTGAAGTCTTGAACCTCTCAAAGTTATCCATAAGGGTTGGAATCATCTTTTTCCAAACTCCTGCTCATCTTGATTTTTTCACTTCTTCCCACTGGAATGCTGAATCCTTCCCAGAAGGTTTTCAATTTACTTTTCCAAGATCCAACAGAAGAATCACTATGGCAGCTATAGCCTTACAAAATGTCTTTCTTCCATAATAAAACTTAAAGTAGAAAAGACTCCTTGAACCATGGGCTGCAGAGTGGATGTCGTGCTAGCAGGCATGAAAACAATATCCATCTTGTTGTACATTATTGGAGCTCTTTGGTGAACAGATGCATTGTCACTGAGCAGTAGTATTTTGAAAGGAATCTTTTTCCTAAGCAGTAGGTCTCAATAGCAGTAAACCATGTTGTAAACAGATGTGCTGTCATTCAGGCTATGTTGTTCCATTTACAGTAACAGAGACAGTAGATTTTGCATATTTCTTAAGGGCCCTAGGATTTTCAGATGGTCAATGAGCATTGGCCTCAATTTAAAGTCACCAAGTGCATTAGCCCCTAATGAGAGAGTCAGCCAGTCTTTTGAAGCTCTGAAGCCAGGTATTGACTTCTCCTCTGTAGCTATTTAAATCCTAGCTAGCATCTTCTTTCAATAAAATATAAGGCTGTTCCATTTCCACTGACAATCTGTTGTTCAGCATAGCTACCTTCAGTAATGATCTTAGCTAGATCTTCTGGGAAGAAAGCTTAAGGGATTTTTTTGCAGTTGGTTTGATCTTCTAGCCAGATCACTAAAACTTTCTCCATATCCGCAATAAAGCTGTTTTGCTTTCTTATCACTCATGTGTTCATTGGAGGAGCATTTTTATTTCCTTCAAGGACTTTTCCTTTGCATTCACAGCTTGGCTAACTGGTACAAGGGGCCCAGTTTTTGGCCTGTCTTGGCTTTCAGCATGCCTTCCTCACTAAACTTAGTCATTTCTAGCTTCTGATTTAAAGTAAGAGACATGCGACTTTCCTTTCACTTGAAGACTTGGAAGGCATTGTAGGGGTATAAATTGGCCTAATTTCAATATTGTTGTGTCTCAGAGGATAGGGATGCCTGAGTAAAGAAGAAGATGGGGAACAGCTGGTCAGGGGAGCAGTCAGAAGACCCACAACATGTATCAATTAATTGTTTGCTGTCTTAAGCGGGCATGTTTTGTGGTGCCCCCAGAACAACTGCAATAGTAACAAAGATCACTGATCACAGATCACCAATGAAATAACAAAATACATTTTGAAATAAAAACTGATATAAAATAAAATAATGAAAAATTTTCAAATATTGTGAGAATTACCAAAATGTGGCACAGAGACATGAAATGAGCAAATGCTGTTGGAGATACAGCACCGACAGGCTTGCTTGATGTGGGGTTGCCATACCTTCAGTTTGCAAAAGCACAATTTCTGTGAGCACAATAGTGAGGTATGCTTGTGTCACTTGCAACCAGTGCTTTCCAAACATTAGTGGACATATCAATTGCCTGGAGATTTTGTTAAATGAAGCCTCTGTGGTAGGTCTAGCATAGGGCCTGAGAGTCTATATTTCTAATAAGCTTCCAGCTGAGGCTAATGTTGCTGGTCCAAGAACCAGTGTAAGTAGCAAGGTTCTTAATCTAGTGCAGGGTTTTTCAACCTCTGCATGATTAACATCTTTGGCTTGATAATTCTCTGTTGTGGGGACTATCCTGTACATTACAGAATACTTAACAGCATCTCTGGACTCTACCCCCTAAATGACAATAGCATCCCTTTCTCACAATTGGAACAACCAAAAATGTTATCAGGTACTACTAAATGTCCCCTGTGGGGAAAATGGTCATCTGCATTTGAAAACCACTGATTTAGAGCAGTCATTAAAATACAGCTTTTAAAGGGCTATTTAAAGAGGAAAAAAACCCAACAACATTTTACCAAATATTTGAAAGATTATATTGAAGGCTTTCAGCAAATGTAACAATAGTTATATTATTAAATTTGCCTACTAGGAATCATGGACTCACTATCACTGTGAAACATGATTTAAAATGTATGGTTTCTCAGATACATAGACCAATGAGGCAGAATAGAGAGTCCTGAAAGAAACTCACACTATATATATATATATATATATATATGAGTAGGAAAGAACATACAGTAGGGAAAAGACAGTCTAGTTTCATCAATAAACGGTGCTGCTGAAAAATGGCTACATGAAAAAGAATGAAACTGGATCACTGTCTTAAACCATATACAAAAAGAAGCCCTAAATGTAAGACCCAAAACTATAAAACTCCTAGAAGAAAACATGAGCAATAAACTCTTGAACAGGATATCAGCATTAGTATTTTTTTTTTCTGGATATGTCTCCCTAGGCAAGGGAAACAAAAGCAAAAATAAATAAGTGGGACTATATCAAACTAAAAAGCTTCTGCACAGCAAAGGAAACCATTAACAAAAGGTAACCTACTACATGGGAAAATGTATTTGAAAATGACATTACTGCTAAGGGGCTAATATCCAAAATATATGAAGAATTCAAACAACTCAACACCAACCACACAAATAACCTGATTGAAAATTGGATGAAGGACCTAAATAGACATTTTTCCAAAGAAGACATAGATGGCCAACAGACAGGAAAAGATGCTCAACATCACTAATCAGGAAAATGCAAAGCAAAACCACAATGAGATATCACCTCACACCAGACAGAATGGCTACTATCCAAAAGACAAGAAATAAAGTGTTGGCAAGCAGGTGGAGAAAAGGAAACCCCTGCACACTGCTGGAGGGATTGCAAATCAGTACACCCGTTATGGAAAACAGCATGGAGCTTTCTAAAAAAACTGAAAATAGAAATACCATACAATCCAGGAATTCTGCTTCTGGGAACTTACCAAAGCAAACAAAGTCAGAAACTTGAAAAGATATATGCACACACCTATATTTACTGCAGCATTATTTACAATAGCCAAAACATGGACGCTACCCAAGTGTCCATTAGATGAATGGATGAAGATGTGGTACATATACACAATGGAATATTACTCAGCCATATAAAGAATAAAATCTTGCCATTGGGACAACATGGATGGACCTAGAGGATATTATGGTAAATAAGTCAGACAAAAACAATACCATGTAACTTCACTCATAGGCGGAACCTAAAAAACAAGTGAACAAACAAAAAGGAAGCAGACTCACAGTCAGAGAGAACAGACTGTTAGTTGTCATAGTGTAGTTGAATGGGGGGGGACAATTAGGATATTTGGTATTTTAATATGGCCAATGTTTACATGAGTGCACACACATGTCAAAATCCTTCAAGCTGTACACTAAGATTGTGCATTTTACTTCATGTGTGTGTGTGTGTGTGTATATATATATGTATATATATATACACACACACATATACATATATACAAAAGATTCTGTCCTCTAGGAATTTACTTATATTAAGCAAAAGTTTTGTGATATAAGTCAAATACATAAGAAGATAGGGAACTACAAAATAAATATTAGCCAGTAAATTAAGCATTTACAAGCAAAGGTGAATAGAAGATTGGATACCATAAGCTTGATATATTTGTATAGCATAGGACATTTCAGAGAATTTTGCACATGTCATTATCTCATTTGAGCCTGCTAAGTACCCTTGGTGAGAAATATTAACCTAGTTCAGGAACTAGGCTCACAGAAGTTACTTGTTCAGTATCAATATAAAATTAAAGTAGAACAAAGATCAGATCCAGGTGTTCCAAATTCCAAGCCACTACCATTCCATTAATTCAATTCATGAGAAAAGTTTTATCCTCTAATTAGGCTTTAAGGAGAAAGAGGAGTCTTTACCCAGATGGTAGAAGGGACAAAATTCAGGTGGTCAGCTTGGCTAACAAAGATGACAGAAGATCAAACGTGATTAGCAAAGCAAGTGATGGGCAGAGAGAAAGATGACAATTACGGTTCAATGTAAAGAACACTGGCCTGTGGTAAGGAGGCCTAGCTTCTCATTGCATCTCTGCCAACTCTGATTTGGGCAACCTCTGGCAAGTCAGTTCACTCTTTGGATACCACATTCTCTACTCTTGTAATGGTGAGAAAACAATTTAGCTTATAAGTCTCTAGTGAGGACTGGATAGCTTATGCATAGAAAAGTTCAGTGTCCACTGTGTGCAGGCAAGGGAATTTACACACACTATTCAATCCACCTAAGGGAAGGAAGTCTTAAATCAAGACTCCACCAAAGCAAGTAAAACAAGTCTGATGGTCTTGAGGCTCACATCAGATGTGAGCAGTAATATATCTGTCTATTAAGGCTGAGACTAGTATTCCTCAGTATCCCTGTTCCCTTTTAAGAATTCATTAAGAGCCATTTTTCAGTGTGACCCAGAATTTTACAAGTCACTTTTAATGTCTTGCTTAAGCTCAGTGGGTGCTAGTCTCCCCCTTTCCCGAGGCACCTCCGGAAGGAGGAGGAATCTGAGCTGCAGTGAATTTCGTTCATGCAGCTCCTGTCTTTAAAGGCATGCTGAATCAGCTGGCTGCAGCATCAGTAGGTAGACAATGGGGTGGAGAACAAAAGTGGGAATGGGGAAATTTCACAGATGGTTTTCAGATACTTAAACACATACAGACACACACACACACACACACCAAAAACACACAATCGTTCCCTTTCTTTTTATGCTTGTCCCTCCACAGAGAGTGTATTGATCAACAGTAGCAGTAGCTGGTCATTACTTTGCACCTGCCATATGGTAGGGATTGGGGTGGAAGAAAACTCACAGAGAAGCTCTCACCCTTCCAAACACCAGCAAGAGTTACTGTCTGCTTTACAGATGACTAATGATTAGAGAGGTTAAATTACTTGTTCAAAGTCACAGAGTGCAAACCAGTTTAAACCTTACTATGTTTTAGTACCTGTTCAGTCTCCTTTAGGAGTCAGTCATTGTGTTTAAAGGTTCTCTGTGTACTATTAACCAGGATCCTAAGAAGAAAATCTTAAGAAAATATGCTAGGAACATAAGTGGTATCTGTACAACATACCTGGGATCGGGGGACAGAGCAAGCTCAGGTGCTCACAGCCTCCTTCGACAGTGCTCAACAGCGAGTCCAGGGAAGCCCAGGTCGCACTATGATGATGAAAAAGCACAGCTGCTGACCTTCCTGGACTTCCCAGCATGCCTCACACTCCTGAGGTTAACCTGCTCTCGCCTCTCCTGCTCCCAGCACAATACCTGGCACTGTAAATCACAGCGATTAAATGGAGAATGGAGTGCGCTTGAACACGACCTCCAATACACTCTGAATCAAGGAAGGCAGAAAGTTCAAACAAGGAAGACCAAATCTAATCAAAAGAAAATAAATGCACTTAACCTCAACAGGATGGGACTGGGGATGACCACAAGTCCAAGGCAGGCCAATTACATCCTCAAGTGTTTTGCCTTCCTTTATATAGTAAGCAAGGTCCCGAGGTGAGGCCCAGGCCAGTCCTGCTGCCCTTATAGGCCAAGGGTCCATACCTGTACTCAGGCCCTTTGATGATTCAGGAGATGCAAATTAAGGCCAATATTGCCCTTAAAGCCACCCAACATTATTAATAGAGTCACCTGTGAAACACACACACACACACACACACACACACACACACACACACACACAGACACAAACACACTGCTGTTGCAAGCTAAAAATATTTATAGATTTCTCCTACAAAAGCTACCCACCATTGTGCAACTAAATAGGAGTCAGGCTACATACAGTACATTTCATACCCAACTCCTCCACAGCCATTATCATGAAAGCACCTATAATTCCTGCCTTTTTAAAATACAGCTACAGTCCAAATCACCTAGACAGCTGACTGGGGAAAAAAGAGAATGTATTTTTAAAAATAGTGATTAAAATGTTCTTCTCTATACACAAATTAGAAGTAATAAAATTTCATGTTGAAACATCTTACAATTGACTGTTTGCTTTGTTATGCTTAACTCCAATTTAATTATGTTTAAGGCAGTAAGTAAGAGATTAAGACACAAATAGTTTAGCAGTCATCCATTTGGCACGTCCTTCTTAGTCTACTCATATAGGTAAGTGGCATTTCCCCATCTGAAAGGATTTTTTTCTTTTAAACAAACATTGAAAAATTAGGATCTGTCAGTGATTCCCCTTCTACTTCATAAACATGGACAGAACATACCTGAAAGTCCCATAATTCCTAAAAATGATATGAGGAAGATGAAGAGGAATGAAACACCATATGTGCTGATCTTATGTTTTCAGCAGCTGATTGTTCTCAAGCCTGTTAAGCATTTCTTCTATGGAGATATTTTCACCTAAGTGCTAAATTCCAGTCTCATAAAAGAAAAGCCACAGAATAAAAATTGCCTCTCTGAGCAGGTGTTTCCGTTGCCACTGAAATTTATCCCATCGTGGCTGCAATACTCATTTAAAATGCAGTCTTTGACCAAGTGATCCTTTACCTAGAACAATTTCCACCCTCTACCGACTAGCAGATGATACCTTCATCAATGTCAGAAAAAGGCCATTTTCTTAAGAGGTTCGGTTTACCCCCTTTCAGTCGCTACTTCTTCCTCTGACTTCACTGAAAGTGTGATGAACTAACAGATAACACTGGCTGATGACAGCAGCCCGGACTGGACAGCACAGAGATCAAAAGGTGGCTTGCAGTCTGTGATATGGATTTGAAGGCACATCGCCCTGAGGTTAAGTCATCCCAGGATACACTTTCTCACGGTTTTGCCTTTCAGCTGCCAGGGAGCAGCTGCAAAACTTTTTGGCCTTGTTTAAAGTCGTACACCTGCTCTGAGAATGACAGCCATAACACACTGGGGAAAACATTCTGGACTGGGAGGTAAGAAACCTGGTGTGAGTTACAGCTCTGTTAGTTACTGGCTATGGAAACTAGAAAAATCCTCTGAATTCCAATTCAGTTTCCTTACCTATACAGCAAAGGTTTTATTACTTGACTCAAGTGCATGATGATGGAGAGAAGTAGTGATGGATGAGGCTTTCAAATGGTAAAGCAAAATATAGACTATCTTTAATCCCTTCAGCGTATTATGGACAATGTTTGTGCTATACAGCTGGGTATTGTATTGGAATATCTTATTTCAAATTATTTATATGTTGTTATTATCTTTAAACGTTGTTTTATATTCATGGATTCCACACAATTGTCATCAGGATTGAGGTCTCTTTCACATAGTGCTAAGGGAATATGCAGTATTATCCCCATCTACATGGTAGGACCCATAGGTCTCTAAAGGGTTTCCATCACCACTGGCTGCTATTTTACCATGAGAAATTGGTTCTTCAGGTTGAGGCATTATTTAAAAGCCAAATCTCTGGCAGGGAAACACTGTAATTTTCATCATTCATTATCCCTTTCATTCATGTGGTCTTATTTTTCAGATTCTTATACTGAATGGCAGCCATGTATTGGCCTTTCCACATGCAGTCTTTAACAATGAAAACCAAATTCCTTATAGAGGAAACCCCAAACCTCCAGACGGTACTGAAAATACCCAGGATAGTAAATGGGGCATCCGGGACTTAAACCAGGATTCATCTGATTTTGTAGCTCACACTCTTTCCTATGTAAATAGGTCTCATTTCCTAACCTTCTTAGTAAGTTTAATGAGGCTACCCAATCATAGTATTCATTAAGCCATGCATTCCCCTTTATTTTACTCTCCCTAATCACTTCAATCATCTCATTTTCTTTTTAGGTCTTTTTCAGAAAACACTCATTAAGAATCTACTATGTGCTAGGTTCTCTTAACTGACAATGCCCTAAGATTCACTTGGCCATATTTACATGTAGAGAACATTCACACTATCAGGAAGACCTTTTTATCATTTTCTTCATGCCTCAACATCTGTCTTAAAAAATTTATACGTGCTGTTTTCTGAGGTGATGGTTATTCTATTTATCCAGACCTAGTAATGCTATCAGAAAGATATTTGTACACCCTTTGATAAGTATCATGAAAATGCTTAGGTAAATGATCTAGTGGAGAGGAAACACATTAGAAATCGGAGGGGTGGATTCAGAAGATGTGATGCGATAAGGCTAAGAAACAAAACAACCTGCGTGCTGGCTGGATGTGGCTTTCATCTTAAGTGACAGTTATTATCTTCAACTTAGAGTGTTAGAGATACATATGTAAAGTCATTAACAGACATCCACTTGAGCCCTGTCTGACACTTTTACTGTAGAAACCGTTTTCTGTAGATACAGTGGCATGTATCGCTCGGGTGATCTGTTGAATTTCTCAGTATCAGGCAGTATTCTTTGAAATTCATTAGGAATTCACAAGACACATTTTATTCATCTGTTGAAAC